>NC_047155.1:17794466-17874466 GCF_009819705.1 Hippoglossus hippoglossus | reverse complement strand
CATACACACACACACACACACACACACACACACACACACACACACACACACACACACACACACACACACACACACACACACAAACGTATGCACACACAGGACAACGCAAAGGCAGTCAGGCTGATCTGAGGACGTGATGCACTGAGCAAGGTGTGTGTGCGTGTGTGCGTGTGTGCCTGTGTTTGTGTGTGTGTCTGTGCACCTTTAAATATCTCCATCCCACCAGTCAATCTGTCGTTAGTAGTACAGGAGTAGCTGCGCTGTGTAATTGAGCTATATGGCTCTCGGGCCTTCATGATGTCCTCATCCATGAAGCAGCTGACACTGCGGCTCTGCTCCTCACTGTCACACACAGGGCACAAAGGAAATTCATAAGGAGAACATTGACAAGCGTGCAGCCATTATCAGCCAAGGCACAGGCCAGTCTTTTTTTCAGCAGGGATACCTACAAACTCCTATTACATCCAAAGGAAAATGTTTAAGAGGTAGAAATGGAGGTTCAGGTAAGGAAGTAGAGCGGGTTGTCCACTAACCAGAATGTCTGTGGTTCAAACCCAGTCTCCCCCATGCCGCATGCCGAAGTGTCCTTGGCCAAATTACTGAACCCCAAATTGCCCTTGATGAGTGATGTATAAGTGCTGCACATAGCTACACTGTATGAATGTGCGTGTGAATGGGTGAACAGCAAAACTGTACTGTAAAGTGCTTTGAGTGGTCATCAAGTCTAGAAAAGCTCTACATAAAAACAGACAATTTACCATTCCAACCTTTGGCTTTGTCTGAGTGATAAGAGGGATGTATATGTTGGCGCAGTGAATGCTTTTGTTTCAGTCGGATTTGAAGCTACACTAAACTACTGCCATTGCAAACAGAGCAAAGTTACCCGATCCTCTCACTTCTCATCACATCTGGAAAAAATACTTAATTGTGTTCCTCTAAACTCTGGCAGCTAGCAGATCTAGATAGGAGAAAAAGAATCACAGTGTGAAATGAGCTACACGCTACGCTGACTTATCCGCGGTAGCTCCGAAATCAGAGCAAGATGACCAGACAACGTCCGCTCAGACGATTGCACCCTGGACTCAGTTACGGCGATCACGCCGGCCCTCGCCACAGCCATTATCCGCGGGGTGCAGTGTGTGAGAGGACATCATTACCAGCTGTCTGCAGAGCCGCCTCCTACCCCTCTCTCTGCCAACACCATCCAATGTAATGGCCCAGTCCAGAGGAGAACTAGAGCAAGGCCGGCAAACTGAGATCAGGCTCATTCCCACCTGCCACAGTAACAGATTTGACACAGAGATAGCTGCTGGTGGCTTTCTAGCCTCCATTAGGCTGATAATGGAGAAAGGCTCGTGACTCATCAAGTCCGGAGTTCAGATGTTCATCTCGGTTGCAGGACCTGTGAGATACATGCAATCACAGCAGTGTTGAAAGAGTATCAGTGTGGTTTACTGGGCAGATCAGACCCGACTGTGAACTTTGAATGTTGTCGAGGATATAGCTTTGAGATTTATGTCTGTGAGGTTTTTGGACTTATTTGGTCATAAACGAAATTAAAATGTCTCAAACATCATCCCAAAATGTACACATTGACATCTATTCAAATGTATTTTGTTTCATCTATTTATTTGCTCTTTTCTTCTTATTATGTTTTTGTTTTATCGATATTTTCAACTTTTTCCAACTAAAGCCTTGGAGGTGGTACACAGTAAAGTGTTTCTGGTATTTATGTTCTGTAACCCGAAAATCTATTCATAAAGATTTGTTTTAATTTTATAAAATGTAGACTTAATGATAACAATAGAATTTAAGTGAAGGCATCATCAAAGTTATTACAGTGCATCCTGAGGGGGAACAATGTCTGAATTTCATAGGAATCATCACAGAGACATTTCATCACTGATGTGGACCTCATGGAGGCATTAGTAGTAGATTAAAACAATTCTAAAGGTGCCACAATTTACGCAGAGCGGACAATTATATATCAAATATCCACGCAGCGTTCCAGATTCAGTAAGATGCACATTTGAGTCATTCCTTAATTACAGTTAGCTCTATAGCTTTGAGCATGGCCACACATCATTTACTTTATTATGAAAATGGCTCCTTGTTCAAGCACATTGTGTTCTTCAAAAAATGCTGTGGTGTTACTGATGGACTCTGCCTCTGGATCCGCCCCTAGGAAGGGGATTATGGGGATTATCTTAATTTATTATTAATTTATGAGCCATATTATTGTAGCTAAACACAACCATAGAAATGCAAGGGAATATTTTTTTTTAGGATTTGTATGAACTGACCCTAATGGAGGCCATTATTTAAACGGCACGCAGGAAACTGCTGCAGTAAAATAAAGTGAGGGTTTGTTGTCCAGTTTCTTTGTCACAGTTGAATGAAAACATATATGAGAGGTTTGTGATCTTGCCTTTGAAAACAGTGTTTGCGATTGTGGTGTTTCTGATGGACTCTGTTTGAAAGACGTCCTTTCCCTCGAGGTGGACGTGCGACAGCAGGTGGGCAGCTACACAAGATCAACAGGCGCTGAAAGGAAATGGTCTTTGAGGTTGTCATGGTAATGAGAGCGTTATGATCCAAACAGTCTCTGGGCTATTACCCCAACCCACACTGCTGTCCGTCTCCTGACCCCCCCACTTCTCCTCACACCCACCACTGTATTTCTTGCATCAAGGTGAACTGAATTTCAGCCATCTGACCGTGCCACCACGCCGTGACCGTGTCACTCTCTTCTTTTAGTTACAGACACAGACACACACAGACATTAGTCCCAGGTACAGGAAATAAGTGTTTATGTGGACGAGGCGCCCCTTCCCAGAGGACAAGGACCCCCTTCCCAGAGGGCCACCAACCCCCTAATTCAGGCTCTATGTGTATCTTGATTTAACCTTTTTTAACAGTAATTTTCACACTTGAATCAATAACCATGTCATTTTTAATAAGCTTTGGTGTGAAATTCACAATAAACGCCAAAACACTGTAACCACATATTTCACCAAAAAGGGATATAGAGAGAATACGCTCTCACCTATAAAACTACTTTCTCCCTCAATGTGCAATGAACTAAAAGAAAAAAACAAAAAAAACGCATTTACAACTGCAACTGCAATTATTTCAAGCCAGACAGGTCGAAAAACTTTGGTCTGTTGGTTTGACTCTGACAATTAATGTTGGATTCATGACTTAGTGAAAATAAATGACCACATGTCCATGATGTACCCTGCCTCTTGCCCAATGTCAGCCCCCCCCCCCCCCCCCCCCCCAACAACCTTCAAAATATAAATGGTATAGATAATGGATGGATGGACGGATGGATGGATGGATGGATGAAAAACCCCAAATAACATAATAAATAATAATAATTTATAATAAAGAAACAAATCACAAATTCAACAGTATTCTTCAGTTGGCTTCAGTGTGTTTTGCTGTGTGGTCTCACAGTACAACATTCTGTAGTAACGTATATTTACGGGAATCAATAAACAAAAAAAGCACAATTCTTTTCACATTATACAAAAAATTGCACATATATTGTCTATGAGAAGTCGACTGTTGGCCGAGACTATTCTGGAAAAAAAACTCTCTTCAGTATCAACTACATCTATATTTTCCCTGTATACATTCAAAGGGCTGGAAAAAAAAAACAGAATAAACTTTCTGCTAACATCAGAATAATCTTTTTTATTTCATGCACAGAGTTTCTTTTGTGTGTTAAAATGCTGCATTTTTCGATTCACTGCATTTATTCAGAATATCTTTTGTATCAATGCAATGCTTAAGTACAGTTTGGTTCTCATAGTTTACTGATATGTGTTAAGTGTGTAAATGGTATAGAGACAAGTGTAAAAACGATTGTAAATTTTTTTTTACCTTGCCTCAGAAACAGAAACTTTTGATATCGTTGTATGGGAAAGTCTCCTCCTCTTTACCTCATCCTTTTGACACTCGCTCTCCTGTGTCTCCTTCTCTTTGCTTTCACTGGCTGTGGAAATCAATGTTTTGTGGGTTAGTTTTACCTCAACAGACACTTTTACTTTGTGTTTCTGTAATTGACCCAAAAAGTGTGTTCACATCCTGAGTTTTTCAACTGGCAGCACAGAGCTCCAGTTCTGCAAGAGGTCACTGGTGAAGTCGATAGAACTGTGTCTATCAAAGCCAAACAGAGACGTAGAAGAAAGTAGAGAGGCTGTTTAGACCTGTGAGATGTCGACTTGTTACCTATGCATTTGTGTGTGTGTGTGTGTGTGTGTGTGTGTGTGTGTGTGTGTGTGTGTGTGTGTGTGTGTGTGTGTGTGTGTGTGTGTGTGTGTGTGTGTGCACATGCTCACATGCACAAGGACAAGGCTCTGGTCTGTGCTCCCTGTTTGCTTAAGGTGGCATGAGTCAGCTTGCCTCAAAAACAGGAGTCTGTTTTCGTGTGGCCTGCCAACTGCCTGTCTGACATTTAGCTTTCTCTCTCACACTCTCGCATGCAGAAACACACACACACGCTTAGATGCAAGTCAACACCACTCGACAGAGCCAAATGGCCCCTTATTGGCAATCCATTGACCTTGTGTTCACTTTTCAGCTGAGTTCATGTTTCCACCAAACGTCATAACAAGTAAATAAATTCTGCTCTGATTCACACTTAATCACATGGAAGTATGGCTGGAATAAAAAAAAATAGTCAGTTGTGATGGGGAAGCTTGTTGAACAGGATGAGGGCACGTTTGGTTCTTCATGCAATATGCATTATGGGGGTCTGGGATCAGGGATAGCAGGATCGGATGTGTTTGAGGGGTGTGAGGCTCCTTGTCTCCTCCTCCTCCTCTGCGCCCCTCAGAGCCACGTCGCTGCAGTTACGAGCAGCCGCGAGGGTTTGGATCGAGGCCAGAAGTTGCATGAACGTACCCTTTAACCAGCGGGGTGCCGTGCCTCTCCTCCCCTTCTCTGTCTCTCTCTTCTCTTCAGCTTTTATCACCTTAGCTCTTAATCTCCCAGACAGCCAGTACCAGCCGCTCCTTTTCATCTGTTCACTTTCTTCACTCAACCGGATGGAGAATGTTCCTCTGTCAGTTTCAGTTGAACGGAATATCTCTCTAATTCATCGTATCATCATACAATAACGTATCTTAAAACAACAATGGCAGATAAAAGAAAATAAATCAACAATCTATTGTGTTACAGACCTTCTGAGTGTTGCCCAGAGCCAGAGCCATTGGCTTCATTAATGTCCAAATACTATGAAACTACATCAGTGAGCAGCACTGACATGTTGTTTGTTACACTGCATATGACTGTCACTGTATCACTGTCCTGGATCAAGTACTCTATATACTACTAATCATAGTAACATTTTCTAATACCTACAGTGCCCAGCTCTAACTGTTTCTGTTTTTTTAAACGAAACTATAAAATTTTCACAATCTTTTAAAGGTTTATGTCCCCATTTGAAATAAATGGGTTGGGAGCTGAGTGCCAGCTCCAAAGGAAGTTGGAAAGTAATGACGGATGAATAACACATTATTGGATTTTTCATGGGACTTGTTACTTGGTACAAATATTCAGGAATGGTTGGCTATATATTCATTTTTCAATGTAAACATTTTCTTTATGTATTGGATAACTAATGGCTCTTTGGAATTATTTGGCTCATTCAAGAAAACCTACACTTGACTTTACCTGATACAACTATTAGATCCACATCTCACTGCAAGCTGTTGAAAACTGAGAGCTGCACAAACTGGAGCTGTGGGGGAAAATCCAAAATGTTGCCGATGATCACAGCCCTCTGGATGAATGGATGAGCCTATCTCTATTGGAAATAGGGAACAACCTGTTGTTATTTTAAAACATCAACATGTCTTCTTTAATTTCTGCTCAAGTTCATCAGTTTTTCCCGCAGCGTTTTACTCCCTCCAGGATGTACAGTAAACATCTATAATGGTTCTCAAGCAGCTTCCTCTCGCTTGCAGTATATGTCACGCTGCCATTTGGCTGCAGACGATCACCAAGCTTTTTGGTCGAATGTGAAAACAAGCGGAGCGAATTAGCACTGATTAATTACATTAAATCATGATGTCAGTTGCATGAGCTTTACTGTTTTTACAAACCCTTTCGATGAGTCATCAGGCCAGAAAAAGACGTAAAGCAGCAGCCAAAAAGAAAGAATAGTGCTAGCTAAATGGAGAGCCAACGTTTAGGCAGTGCTTTATTGTCGTTTTGCCAGGGTATCAGGCATCTCCCACCCACACAGATGAAAGCTGTGCAACTCTTAAGTGGCAGTGGCTGCTCTGTATGCACCTCCCCTGTCTGACTGTTTGTGTGTCTGTGTGTGTGTGTGTGTTTGCTAACATGGCATTCATTATGTATTCAGTCAGGAGTTATATCTTTCCCATCTTTCAATTTCTCCCTTTTTATTGTTCGCCTTTCTCTCTCTTTATGCTGAATTCACAAGCAGCTGGGATGGATAAAGCATTTTAATGATCCCTAACTGATTTCTGCATTTGCTTTAAACTCGCCTTCAAGTGGGAGCGGGGCTAAAGTTACAACTGTGGTTGAAATTTGCACGAGTGGTTGTGGCCGGTGGAGCTGGAACGGCTTTTTACCCTAAATCCTTCAGTTCACCTCTGCCATGCACTCTGGAGTCTTAGTCATATTATTTGTTAACTGTTCAAATGTGGAACATTGGTATTGGTTTTGCAATCACACGCTGATACAGAAGCAAATACAGCTTGAGCATTGAAGGCCTTAACTACAGGGAAATGATCAAAACTGGCCCCAGATCAGCATCTCAGATTGATCAGGTAATGCCCACTGCACCACAGGTATGCACGGCCATTAAACCAAATGACTTTTCTGTGTCTCAGAGTGAGATCTTTCAGGTGATTCATCAGCAATTCATTATCTAACGGATGCTCTCACAGACAGAGGGATCCAGCTCACTAGATTAATCTATCTGTCATCATCTCATAAGGAAGATATATGGTCGTTGTTCAGTACAGCAGGGATGAAGTAAAGGGGCGGGTTTGTATCAGGACTGGACGTAGACATTTGTAATGAGAACATCACTCTGAGCACGGGTTAGGAGTCGGGGTCGATTGTGATTCTGTCCCGTGTGGAGGCGTTTAGCACAAATCCTCCCTTTTACGGCAGCGTTACTGAGGCAGTGCTTCAGCTGCTGCAGAACGCTTTCCCTTGTCTCGTCTCTCTCACACTAACCGACGTCAAAACACACATCAGATGGTCCGGGATACTTTTTAAAGCTTGCACATGCAAATTGTCATCTATCCTCCACCCAGGCTGTGTTCCACCCACTCTCTCTGCTTAGTCCTACTGCTGCTGCTGCTTCCGTGAGACCAAGGCAGAATCAAACGTCTACTACCGGCCAACTCTTTGTGTGCATGTGTTTGCATGAATGTGTAAGTGTGTGTGTGGGTGTGTGTGTATGTGTGTGTATTGCATAGAAGTCCACTGGGTTGTGGTTCCCCCAGTAGTCCTGCAGCGGCAGTAACTCGATACAGTACACACACATTTTTGTTGCTGATCCAAGCTTGTCTGCCTGCCACGATTTTTGGTTCGGTTCAACTTGTTGTAAAACACTGCAGCGCTGTGTTAAAGAGGAGAACATGTAATCAGCATCTAACGAACGCAGTGTGCCATTTCATAAAAGATGGTTATGTGCCCTTTAGTGAAGTAGATTTGTTGCTCTGGACTTTGCCCTGTGAATGAGTGTTTTATTGGCACTAAATCATATTATAATGCAGGTTTTTTTTCTCAGTGTTTCGGAGGAGTGGAGCTGAAAATATTATCTGGACACCAGTTAATCTCTCCATTACAAAAAGTAGAGTAGTATATAATGATGCCAAAGTAACCTTTGTGATAATGCCTCTCTCTCTAATGTGTTCTAATATGTCTCTTTCTTTGTCGCTTCGTCCCCTCTCACTCTCGTGGAGGAAGAAAAAGATGTGTCTTTTTCCGGACTACAACACCAGTTCTCACTCATTTGCAGCCAGATGTGCGGTTATTTTGTTCTAGTTCTTATCCAAAGTTATTTACTGGTGCTTTGTCTGTCCGTGTTTCAGAAATTTGTTTCTAAACCACATTAGAACCCCTTAAATCTGATTCACGGCCTTGTCGTTTGACGTGCTTCTTTCAGAGTTGATAACCAATATACATAGTAGGAGTTCCAGACTTCAGCTCAGACTACTGTTTTAATGGCAAATAAAGTTATGACCCATTTTCCACCCAAAAATCTTATATAAATATCTGTGGCTGAGTCCCACACACACTGTATGCATATGAGCCAAAAGTTGACAGTGACTGTGACGGTGAAGGAGCTGAGGAACCAGTGTTAATAAATCTGGGTCTCAAACCTAAGCTGCATAAATGATGTCCTAATAACAAAAATGTCAAAACACATATATCAATGAAAAGTTAATCAGCTTTCAAAGAACTCCATGAGCATAACTCTGCGGGCGCATGAGCCACAAAAACTGGTAGACCTAATGGCATCTCTCAGAGGGAAGATGATGACAATTTAGATTAGACAATAGACTGTATATAAAGATGCATGACGCACTTGCTCCCACTATTTAGAAATAAAGCCAAAATATCCCGGTTACGAATGCCTCACCATCTTGCACTTTTGGAGCCAGAGACTGGGGGATGGGACCATGGGAGCGACATCCCACGATACATGTGCTTGACCAATCACAAAAGTCAGTCTTAGCTGTCAATCATGACATTTCAACCCATTTTAATAACATCGAATAACTAACTAAACCCAAACTTACCGGGAAAAGGAACACTTGAACATTAGTGTGATAAGAACTACCCAAAGTGACGTAAGCCATCTTTGAGAAAAGAAAGGAATTTGATGTGTACGTTGACTATTTAGTTTGGACCATGTCCCATCCACTAACATGGAGGACGCAGGTTTATGATATGTACTGCAGCCAGCCTCTGGGGGTATTTGAGACGTGTCTCTCTTGGGGAGCGCTCATGTCGTCCATCTTTAAATTATCACCCCTCACTGCAGATGGCTTTTTTGTTGCTGAATCTCCGATGCTTGAAATTGCTTTGAGGAAGGAATAACATTTGTGACTGAATTCATTACCAGAGCTTGCAATTATGCTTATTTGCAATAATGTAATATTTAATAATTTTTGTGACCAAACTATTTCATCTGTTATTTTGTGTGTTATGAGTTAACCTGGACAAGACACTTTCATGTGCATATTACAAAAATGATGATGAGTGTGAACAGTCATCTAATTCATGTCTTATTATGGTGTTTTGTTTGCATGACTCCAACTTTGAGACAAACAAAAAAGGTTTTAATGAATTTTATTGAGCGCAAATTATTAAATCTAAAGATACATTAAATCATAACGCTTTGCATATAATCTATTGTTCACTAATACTTCCTGATCTATTATACTGTGTGGAACTGTAAACTTTAAAATGTGTAACTCGATATTTGCTTTTTTTGAAATGGTCTGTGAAGCTATTTTTGAGGGTTTCAAGTGTGAATAATCAGTTTTGCTTTGTTCATATCTGGATGATGAATTGGATTGACAGTGATGTAGGACAGGCATATTCAAGCATCATGCTTCTGCTTGTGCCTTTTCAGTCACTTTTTACATACAATGTTGACTATGTACAATGTATAATGTTTTCATTTCTGAATAAAAAGATACTCTACTCTAAATGTGAAGGCCATTGTCTGATGACGCTGTGGATGAAAGAAAGACTGAGGTGGGATCATCAGGTTTGCAGCAGCACGTAGTGTTCTTTTCTCCGTGGCAGAATGGTCACAAAATGTGTTGCCACAGCACCGATGTAAGGCTGGGATTTGAATGGATCACAAAGGATGCAAAATTGTTGACATTGTAACAAAGGTCCCTGAGGAACACTTCAACAATCACCACTGTGGATGGAGCCACACACGAAGGTGACTCGCTTGTCCTCTCCTACAATGGTCACATCAGAGAAGTATCAGGCATATTGTAGGACTTCTGTGTGTTGTGGCTTTCCTTTGACCCACTATTAATAATAAAATGGAGTGTTTCCTTTTCTTGGTGTCTGTGTGAGTTCAGTGGAGGAGGGGAGAGCCGTGTTTGGTGGGAGCCAAGGGCGAGTGGCTTGTCATGTCAGGGGTATTAATTTATGATTTCCATCCCAGCTTATGACCTCATCACCTCCATTAGAATGCAGCCTTTGTAATTTCATGGTTAATATTCAATAGCCACTTGTCCCCTGTGCCTGCTTTGTGCATGTTCTGGAGGGTGTGTCTGTGTGTATCATTTTTTGATTTGTCGAGTTTGTGCATGTGTGTGTGTTTGTGTGTGTGTACAGGGGAAAAGGAAATGAGGGTCGACTGTAGCATGGCTTCCTGCAAAACAGTTGCAGATGTCCAGAGATGTCCTCTGTGCTACTGCTCCCACTGAGGAGCTTGAATTGCCTCTCTCTCTAACCTGAGTCATCTGAATCCCCCCCCCCCCCCCTCTGTCTCACTCACACGGACACACACGTCAAGACGCATGCATGCAAATACACAAACATACAGTAGCTGACCCCATCACTGACACTTGCCTTGGGGCCCAGATCTGATCTTCTTATCAATGAACTCTACACAGAGTCGAGAAGAAGCAAAGGCCGGCCAACATTTCCTACACACATGCACGCTCACATACACACACTGAGGACAGGATTTGTTTTCAAGAGACAGAGCTGCTATGAAGATGAAGTGCAGGAAGAAAATGAAGAGAAAGGGAGCGAAGATTAAAGCAGCAGCAGAAGAAGAAAATCAGTAAAAGTCCCCTTTACTTCTCCGCACATTGATGTATTGGCATGAACACACATTCCTATTGAACGACTTTGGCAAACCATTAAAAAAAACACATTAAAGGGCTCTGTTCTGCATGAGCCCAGTTGTTGCACTGTTTTCTCTCTTTGCCCCTGTTTTTCTCTCTGCTCCTCTCAGCTCAGATACAACTGAAGTGATGGGGGTTCACCGAGGGCAAATCTGCAGATCTTAAAGTTGGTTATGAGAGGATATTAATGAAGACATTTTACACATGGTCATCTTTGTTAAATTCTGCACATGTTGGACAAACACACTGCTTCCAAATCTGCTTTTCGCAATATTTTATCCACATCCACGTTTAATTTAATGGCTCCCAACGTTTTTGCCTGACACATCCCAGCCCTTTGCAATGAGCTCCATTCCTCCGTCCACGCCACATTTACAAATGTGTTTGTTTGAGAGGATACTTGCTATATATTTATATGTATATTGTTATGATTTCTTTTCATACAATTGAGCTGTCATTGTTTAGGTTGTTTTGGTCAAGTTTGCATTAGTTACCACATGGAGTGTTAAACTGTTTATCCATTACTTTTTTCCAACTATTTGTAAAATGCTCATTGCAATTATTTCATCACTTTTAACTATTTCACTGGCTAATCCATGACAATTCCTTTTTTGTATTTCAACTGTATATTCATTAGTGTGGACAAACAATTTCAAATGTTAATCCGTGATTCCGCTAACTATTTAAGTTGTATATCCATTACATTGTTGATTTTTTTCAGGTTTCCCCTCGGCTACATTTAAATAATTGTATAATCTATTCATATTTGACTAAGCATTTCATTATTTCATTATTTCACATTATTTAACTATTACAACTTGCTGACTTATTTTTCACCTTAAATTGCAACATGTGATGTAATAGGTTATATAACAGTTAACTAATTTATGGAAGTCTGCACTGTGCAGCGTGTAAAAGAACCTAGAGAACAGCAATACGATACATCCAACTGTCACTGACTGACCCAGACCCTAACCATAACATACCCTGAACCTAGAACACATAAACTGGGATGTCATCTGTAACCTCACTGGGGCTAACTAGTGACATTATCAGTCGGAGACCCCGCAGTAACTTGAGATTCTTCAGAATCCTTCTGGTCGGCAGTATGCACGCTCCCAGTACTCACACTGCGCTCATTTTGTCTGCTTGGTGAAGATGTCTGCTGTGGGTACATGCAGCTGCAAACTCAGAGCCAGAATTAGTGAGACAGAGGCCTTTGCATGGTCAGGTTCTGAGATAACATTATTTCTGGCCTATGCACAGAAATGATACATTTACAGCTCGCAGCAACTCAATATGATAAAGTCTCCTTTGCTTTGTTTTGTGGTATCTAGTGTGGACATATACAGTGGCTTTATGATGAAATAGATTTTTTTGTTTTGAAGAGCCAAATCTGAGGCCCTGTCCACACTAATGCGGACATTATGCTAAAGTTACTTTTTTCTCTAGGTTTGGGCCTCCCCTCCCGATTCTTTTTTACAAACACCTGCCAAAATGCAGATTTCCAAAAACATTGGTTTCCATTTCTGACGATGACGTCACAGCTTCTTCACGCACGCCTGATGTCGTGTAATGAGCATGTGTCAAAAACACCAACAATCTCACTAAGCTCACGGAGATTCTTTTAAAA
This sequence comes from Hippoglossus hippoglossus, assembly GCF_009819705.1. Classification (NCBI taxonomy): domain Eukaryota; kingdom Metazoa; phylum Chordata; class Actinopteri; order Pleuronectiformes; family Pleuronectidae; genus Hippoglossus; species Hippoglossus hippoglossus. The sequence continues at coordinate 17,861,956 of NC_047155.1, read as the reverse complement.
AATGGAGGGAAAATATCCAGTAGTGTAGACAAGGCCTAGGTCAGCTATATACAGAGACATCACAGATTAAAATCATTAAAGTTATGTGAGAGTGTCAGACAGTTCAGGTGGGGAGGTCAAATATAGTTAAAACTACACCTTGAATTTTTTGAACTCTACACTGTCCAGGTGATGAATAAGCAATTTTATGTTGTTAGTAGATTAATTCCACTGGACTGCTGCATAGATAACTTTTGTTAAACACTAGACTACGGTACAACAGGAGCATTTATGTAACCATAATGTAATAAGGCCATAATGTAATAAGCTTGGTGCCTGTGTCAAAATAAAGAAAGATGATACATGTAGCCTGGAGTTCACATTGTTTATTCAGTATTAAACAAAGAGATTTTAATGTGACTTCCAGGGCTGCAATTCAAATTAACATTACATCGGGGTAGTGTAAACAAAATGACATTATAGTGGACTACAGTCTAGTAACAATTCAGCTGGGCTATAACTTTCAGATTACTGGCAGAGGTGGCCAGCCCTTTAAAATCCATATCCAAGGTTCATCTGTTAGTAAGATAAAAAACAACAACCTATAAAGTCAATGGTTAGAAGCTTCGGTGGTCAAGGTAATTCTAAGAAAAATACTGATAATACTGAGAATGGAAATCACTGAAAGTAAACCTGTGTTTTCTTCCAGTTTTATGGATATAGCTTGACTGAATACAGGGGACGTATCTTGAAATGAGATGATGACCTGTGTGGTACAAACACAACATAAAATTCAAATCTGTACATCAAACATAGAATGATCTAAGTGCAAGACCAGTGTTCGTCTGGTGAAGGCGTCGTCCATCTCCAGACCAACCAATCTGTGTTTTTATACCTCCTGACTGCCATGGTTTTCTCTTCTCAGTACAAATATAAAGAAATATTTAATGGCTTAGTTGTTAAAAAAATATTCCAACACCATTAAATAAAATTCAAATGAGAGGTTCACTGTTTTTCAAATCAGTCCGAAAATGCTGTTTCACATAATGTTGCATAGCACAAGTGATCTTTAGAATTGACAGAGTTAACAGTCTGCTGCAAATTCTCACTGCACCTCACAGTCTGAAAGATTTTTTACCCCTTAAAAAAAAGGTACTAGCTACTTTGGGAAAATAAAAACCTCACTGGACACGTTTAAATGATCTACTGATAAAAAGAGAGTTGCAAAGCCACTCTTTCCATTACAGGTAGGTTTTTTTGACTTAATTTTTCTAGCTACAGCAGTAATTTAAGCATAATAAGATCAACTCAGTATTATAGAAACCAAGATTTCAGACCTCAGATAATCCTGTCTTTGAGCTTCCTATTTATGAAAAGTGGATTTCTGAAGGTCTCAAAATTGCGCCTTTGGACTGAGTTTGAGTCCAGTGAGAAGCTGCAGCAAACTGAAACTTGAGCTGCAGAGCGAGGTTGTGGTTATGCACAGTCATAAATGATAGGAAACAACATGTCAATCGAGTTGGGTTAAAAACAGTGAAGCTATTGTTTTAGAAGTAAAAATTAGCCGGTGGGAATCATTATCATAATATGTATTTATATCTTCCTGCTTGTTTAACCAAGTAACTTGCACGATAGCAAAGTGAACTATTTTATTCGCTGTTCCATTGTCAACAGAGGAGAGCAGTCATTAGCTTGCGGTCTCTGTAGCAACAGAATGAACCATAGACTGTGTATAAGGATGGACGACATGACAGCATTCCAATAAATGAAGCCAAAACATCTTGATTGCCCCCTAGTGGCTGGCTGCAGCATCGGTCATAAACCCTGCCCCATCCATGTTAACAGAAAGGACATGGGCCAAACTAATTTTTTTCCAAAGACGGTTTCTGTCAATTTAGGCATAATTCTTAAACGTATGTTCATGTTTCTGATAACCTGCTAAATGTTTATATTGTTTTCATATGGTATTATTAAACATGGAGAGAAACGTCATGATTGACAGCGGAGACTGATTTGCCATTATTCAGGCGCATTTATCCGAGGAGCCAGCACGCCAGCACAAGATGCCCACTCCCTTATCCGGGATATGCTGGCGTCACTTTTTTAAAGTGGTAGGAAGTGGAGATACATCGTCGATCTTTATTTCCAGTCTATGGTAAGGACATGTGCAAACTGCATTCCAATAGTATGTAACTGGTTTTATTATTTCTAATGTAATCAAAATGTTTAAAACAAACTACTGTTGTTTGGTTTCCAACTCAAATGGATTAACCTTTCCCAGATACTCATCACTATGCAGTCCTATTCTTCTTGTGACAAGGTTGGTCTGGTGACAGAAGACATGACCCTAGATCAAGCATCGTTATCAGAAAATCTTGTATCTCAAACAAAGTGACATTGTCATATTTTCTATAAACAACAGTATAATATCCAGTTCTCCCTTCATAAATCTTCTCTCTCTTCGGTAATGTATTGCATTGTTTTCCAGGGCTTTCCAGGATTTAACCTCAGTTGAGTTTAAACATGTCCCAAAATGTGAAACACATCCAATCTGATACAAACAGACACAAGGAGTCATATTATCTTCTCAATGCGTTCGCTGAATTCCCAAAACTTGCATATTCTGCTTCTGCGTTATCAGGTTAATTACAGCCATAGTGTATTATCATCAACAGTGTTAGATTTCAGCCCTTAAAATAGGGTTTAATCAACCGCAGCCATACTAGCACAGAAAAAACCCTTCTATGTACAAGTAATTATAAGTCTAGAATCTAAGGTCCAGTAAGAGGAAAACTCTTTGGTATTTCCAAGCAAAAAAAAAAAGATTGCACAATCAGTATTTGATCAGAGAGGAGAGAGATTTGTATCAAGTCATTTTAAAATGCACAACAGATCTAGGTGACATCTCAAGAGGTATTGGGTTGGAGAAGGAATGTGTCTGAGCATATGAGAGTGCGGGCCTGTTATCAAAAGTGTACCATTCATACGACGAGCATATGGATCTAACTTAGCATAATGCTGTGAGATTTTTACTCAAGGAATTAAATTAGATGTTGAGCAACGTCTGCTTTCCAGAGAGCCGGGCAAAACCCGATAACACAGAAATGTGATTTTCACATTAGAGGAGAAATGCAAATATCTTAACTAAAATCTACAAAACAAGGATTAATAAAGATTTGGTAAAGCCGGAGGAATCGACTTGAAAATTCAGGCCTTCAGCTAAGCCAAGGCCATTTGTTCACATAGCAAGAATGACAAAGGAAAATCAAATGTATTTTTAAAAAATGAGATGATGCCTTCCAATTCCATTCCTTTACCAGTTCTGACCCATCAGAATAGGAGGAATTCACTGAAGTTAAAACCTCTCAGAATAAAAAGGTGAAAGTAAACAAGATGTGAGACATTAAACGAGGAGAGACTTTTGATTAAGAACTCTCTCCCTTCACATGTTAGAGCAGAGAATACGTCCACTGCGGATGCTAGCAACCAACAATCACGGGACCCATCTCCAGGCGGATGCATGACACTCTCATGATTCTTCTCTATAAAAAAAAAGTACTTTAAGTGAGATGCATATTAACGAAAATATCTGTCTGTAATATTGCCACAAGCCACCGTTAATGTTTTCTCAATTTTGTACATTGCAACACTGATGAAAACAGCGGCGAATCCCACATCTGCCGCTTGGTCCGTGTGTTGCAAAATCCACTGTAAGCAATCAAAGTGAGGGACTTTAACCTTGCCAAGGACAGGAGGACACACTGCATTACTACTGAGATCTGAGCGGCCATTTTCCCATTACGCTGCTGCTCTTATCTATAGAAACATTAAAATCCAGTTAAATGGAGCCATTTTCTCATTTGCATTTGAAGGTCATTTTTCATGCTTAGAGAACTCTAGTCATTCAGATGGCACAAGGGGCTCCATTGTAATAATAGCTTGTTCAGTGAGGGTCCAGAGGCTGCACAGCCTGGCAACCTCACATGGACCACAGCTGGAACTCACTCTGCACATACACCCAGCTGTGCCGAAATGGACGAACCACAAAAGACAAAACGGGGGGAAGCTACCATCCCATCGTTTGATCAATAAAGGAAGGAAGAGTTCACAAGTGACTGCTGTCAGCATTTTACTTGGCAAACCCTGTAAAAAGTATTGGATGTATTGTGGAGCCAACTAGACCAGCCAATAGTGTGAGCCACAGATCCCAGGCAACAATGGTGTGGGTGGGTGTAAAGCTTCTCAGCTTTGGGGCCAGGTCGAAACTGTTCCTGGGCTTGTGGGAGTGGAAAGCAAGCATCTACTTTGCCCCCTGCGGTGGCGGCGGGGTCCTCAGGAGGAGAAGCAAAGGCTGCAGCACTCCATACAGATCTCCAGGCAGTCTGCAGACTCACAGCAGGCGTCAATGATGCCACAGTCCATGTCACAGGGCAGGTCGCAGTCGCCACACTCCTCTGACGCGCAACAGCAGCAGAAACACGAGTCGTCGCCGGCACAGGAGCCGCAGGTGGCACAGTCCAGCACGATGTTGCACAGAGTTAGGAACTCACAGAAGAGGCAGGCCAGGATGCAGTGAACACAGCAGTCTGGAGGGGGGGCACACAGAAACACATAACTGAGCAAAATTTTAAGAATCACAGAATATAACAGTCAGTGTGTTTAGTCAGAAATCATGGGACAAGATACCCAATGTGCCAGGGAAGTTTTCATCTGCGTTTGTTTGTAAGTTAGCAGGATTACGCAAAAACTACTCGACCCATTTCCATGACACTTTGTGGAGGGGTGGGACAAAACCCAAGGGAGACCCCATTAGGTTTTGGTCTGGATCCAGATCAGGGGGCGGATTCGGGAATATATTTCCACTTTCTGTAACATTGTGTGTTGAAAATCATTTTGTTTTCAACTGATTAGTATGATTTATGGATCTTGGTGAAAGAAATCCGACATGTTTAAGGGTCTGAGACTTATGAGCAATTTGGTGCAGATCCAATAGGAATCTGGATCTAGTGAGTTTAAATGTGGTTTCATCAGGGGCCTGGGTGGAGGTATGAACTCTACTGAGTGCCATTCTATTTGATTCCCATTCTAAATTTAAACGAGAAAACATTTTTCTTCAGTGTCAGGCCAAAGAGGACAGCCATTAGCACACTGACGTATTTGCTTTTAATTTTAACTCACTGCTTAACCACAAAACCTTTTCCCTCTTCTTTTTTTGTAGTGCTTTTGCAATAACTAAAAATATTATTTTGTCACCATTTAATAGTTTCCTTCAGTTGACATTGACATTGAATTCAAGTGTGCTGTTTCTATCCTGCTTTCTTGTAAAGACACAAAAGTTGACACAAAGCTGGTAGACAGCACAGGGCTGCTCATCACGACTGACTGAAGGAATGTTAATAAGTGAAATTGTTTTCAAGCCTGATTAATTTCCATTTATTAACATTGTCATTCAGTCTTTTAACTTCAAAGAAATAATAATGTCACATTTATTGTGACCATTTTATATATTGAGTGACATAAACATTTTCCTTTATATAAAATGTTTGTCCATATCACCCAGCCCAATTTTGGGGTCAGAGAAAATGTGCCAGAGAAGAGTAGAACAAGTAGAAAAACAAAATGCTTCCCTCTCCTCCTGCCCCTCTGTCAGTGTGTGTATCTCACCATCCTGTCCCTCTGTGGGAATCTGGGAGCTGGTGCTCTTGGAGCTGCTCTTGCTCCTCTTGCTGCTCTGGGAGGTGATGGACGGGTTGGACCGCAATTTCTTGGTGTGTTTGGGTCCCGCTGAAGAGGAGGAGGAGGTGGATGAGCCGCCTTTTGGGAGCGAGCCCAGCTTAGGATGCACATGAGGGCTCCTGACCCCGTTGGACTGGAGGCCGTGCGTGTGCGTGTGATGCGGACAGTGCGTGTGAGGGGAGTGGGGGTGTGAGTGCTGCTTGGTCCCGTTTCGTAGATGGCTGCTGGGCTGCGTCCGACATGGCTGGGTGTGCTGGATGGGCGTGGATCTGGCTGCTGGTTGAGCTGGGGAGGGACAAAATGAGGTTCATTTATTACAGGCTGAAGACAATTTACAGTATATATTTCACTTGAGTTCAGATCAGTGGTGTTGATGTTGGGAGTTCCTCTTATTGAACTTGAATGAAACTAAATAGCCTCCACCACTAACATAATATTTATTGTAGTATCTTGTTACTATTTTCTTCCTGTTTGTTTATCCCGTTTGTTTATCCTAAACAATTTAAAAACCTTACGACACAACCACAGAAAAGAACTAGAGAAACTAGGACCAGTCAATATCTGTTTTTACTTGATAAATGACTAACATGAATAGGGTTGGGGTTGTTTTCTGTTTATTTAACTGACTAGTGCAGTGCTCCTTGTTAAAATGTCTGTTTGGAATGCATGGGCTGTGTACTTGGCCTGTGGAAATGCTGGTTGCAGTTTTCTTTCTGAAACTATAAATGTGACCTGCAGTAATTGAACCATGGCAAGTAAAGACCTGCTGCAGGACTCAGTCCACAGAACCCTGAGCTGCAACTCCACTGCAGCACAAAGAGCTGTTCACCTGTTTGTTCAACGTTCAGTGAAGATTGACTCATTACACAGAACCTCGAGCTGGAAAATCTGTTTTTGTTTTCATGAACTATTGTCACAAACACCCTGTTGTCATCAACACCACGTAGGGTGACGAGTCCCAGCCGCCGCTGGTCGCCTGTTTATTCAAAGTGTATTAATGTTGAACTTCTCTTGTGTCTTGGGCTCTTAACATTACACAATCAAAGTGTTAAGGTGATTAGATTAATCTTGAGATATGTGAGCCACATACAGACAAACAGAGAGTTCTTAAATCATGAAATAGACTTTTTCATCATTGCTAGTCGTAGTGCATTCTCAGTTGAACACGGTAAAAGTTATGTTCCTTGTAAAGAGGGCCCACTTGGGGAGTAGAGTGTATTTGTAAACACGCTGTTTGTGGGCAGTGACAGTAATTGTATATTTTCCTTTGTAGCTCTTGAGAAGATTTCGAAGGTTTAAGAGGCTCTCATGTCGAGCTTGAAACTGATTTCTAACAAACAACCTGGGGTGTGGCGTTCAAAACTGACCAGGCTGGGAGGATCTAACAACAGACACTACCGAATTGCACTGAGGAAACGATCCACTGTTTATGGAACTTGATCCGTACTAAGGGTAATTCACAGTCAGGATATCTCACAGACAGAGAAAGAGATATGATGTTTTAAAACATTAATATCAACTGGATTTAAATATTCGTATTGTATGTGCGAACAGGCTCACCAACCTGTGTGCATTATGCATCTGAGCAGTGTGTAGCCCTAAGACACACGGGAGGCCTCCCTCCGTGTGTGTGCATACTTGTGCTGAAGCAGCTTCATGGAGAGGGAGGCCCTGGGAAATTGAGTCCAATTACAAAGCCCACCCTACAGGCAATAGCTCATGGGAAGAGCTATGTATTTACAGAGCTGACCCCTGATCCGACTTGTCTAGACTCTTACACAACTAGAAAGAGACAGTAGGGGGGAAAAAGACGGGATAAATGAAGCGTGTGAGGCACGAAGAGAGGAGTTTTGTCTCTTGGAAAACTCATCATTAGAACCTGATTTTTTGTGACAATGCACTTCTGATACTATATACAACATACAGAGTCTACGAACACAAAAGCTTGCACAGTTTTTAGTCTTGGCTCTCTATACCACTTTGTGTATTTTACCTCCAAGTGATATCAAGTGCTAACTATTCTGCAAGAGAGGAGGAGACTGAAAAACACACCTTCACTGCCAAAGCAAACACATGCTCCGAGAAGAAGAATAAAATGGAAGCCGGGGTTTTATATATCATGGTAGTATTTAATGCCATCCTATTGAGGCCCTTAATATTTGCTTGACCTTTAAGCATATGGTGCGGAGATGTGTGGTGGGACTGAACAGAGCACAACAGAAAACCACAGAGAATCAAAGCAGAAACTCACACACACACACACACACACACACACACACACACACACACACACACACACACACACACACACACACACACACACACACACACACACACACACATACCTGCACATTAAAACACACACACGCAGAGTGTGGTCCTGCAGCTCCAGCTATGAAAGACGACTGGCAATAAAAGCCGCTCGTTCGATAACCGTTCGGAGACAGATAACCCAACCCGGTTTGTTTTGATTGGCCGACGGCTGAGGTCTCACAACCAATCCAGTGTTATTAAAACTTCTTTCATTCAGCGTTTTCTAACTTTGCTCCAGATGTTTGGCAGGCTGCACGGCCAGTGTTAGTGTGTGTGTGTGTGTGTGTGTGTATTTGTGCATGAGTGTGTAGGTGTGCATGCATGTGCAGGACGTAGTGAGAAGGAGCCATACTTTCTACTCTTTTAACTATGTCAAAAGTCAATACCTGCTGCTATCCAGTGTTTTGTCTCTTTCTCTTCCTCTTTTCCTCCCTTTCCATATCCTCCCTTACTGTGTCCTCCCTTTCTGTCTCTTTCTTGTCTCTCCCTTTTAGCCTTTGCACGACAGTGTATTTTAGCACCCTGAGTGGGCCAGGATGTAGGTCAGTAGAGAAGAAGGGGATTAGAGGGGAGGGATGCTGTGCACAGTTCACTATTCCTTCTACTTTTGTATTGTCCTACAGGGGATTGAGAAATGCATACTTTGTGTCTGTGTGTGTGTGAGTGTATGTGTGTGTGTGTGTGTGTGTGTGTGTGTGTGTGTGTGTGTGTGTGTGTGTGTGTGTGTGTGTGTGTGTGTGTGTGTGTGTGTGTGGTGTGTGTGGTACATATAGTACATATGCAGATTTGGCAGGCAGACAAACAGAAAGAGAGAGAGAGAGAGACGGGCAGTCAGGACTGTCTCCAAACAGAGCTTGAGGTTAGGCCCACTCACACGCACAAATATATGCAAGCAAGAACACGTGCAGACACACACTCGTGCACACGCAGAAAAAATACAAGGTCCCTTTGTCTGAGATGAAGAAAAGTCAGGGAGAAAAATGGAGTGAGAAAGAGCCAGAAGAACAAAGTTGAAGAAATGGGTTGCTGCTTGTGCAGTTTTGGACCAGGAGGATGCATGGGTGTGACTCATAAACACAATGATTCAGCAGTGGGAGCCAGTTAAAAATAACAGCAAATAAAGAGCCAAATGACTGTGGGATTATCATGATGAGACTGGGAAACCGCAGAGCGTGCACGTGTGGCGCTAACATTGTATAGGCCACTGGGGGTCCTGCGACCTCCCGTACAATGTGTGTATGTGCATCAGTTGAATATAGCAGCACACCCCAACCCCTCCACTCACACACCCTCCACCTCTTCCTCCTCTCCTGGCGTCTCTCTGCTACCCTGTACTTACACACCTCCCTCCCAGACCAGAGAACTGCTGTTCATCTCTCTCTCTCTACTTATCCTCCTGCTGGAATGAGTCACCAGAACGACTGAACAGTGTCTGTCTCTAATCCAGCTGCTTTATCCCACCGTCTCCTCTGGCGCAGTTTGTCTGTCTTTGTAGGTCAAAGTGTTGAAAGTGCTGAACTACAGACACGAGAGAGAAGGGCGTGAAATTTCAGCCAAATAGCGCTGCCATCAGACGAAATGTGTTTTATTACATCTGAAACAACACAGAGAGAAAAGATGTAGAGATGGAGGGATGATATATGCACCCACACCCACATCTGCCTCCAGATGCAGAAATGTGCATAAACGCTTTAGTGCATTATCAGCGCAACAAGAACAGAAGCAAAGTATCTATTTTCTGCAAACTATGAATATTGAATAAAACTGTGAACGCAAACTGTACATTTTGCTTATGGTGTAAATATACAACAATTACGACACAATGTACTTGTTTGTATATAAAGATGAAAGAAAAGAATGATGGGAGCTTGAGCAAAGCATTGTTCAGTTTCACAACATTTGTGCTACATCTCAAAATCTTTTCTGAAAACACTTCTGAAGCATCTATAATTCAACCCAGATCTGCAGAAGCATCTCAACCACTGACTCCCTTCCTTCTGCTCTGCATAGTTCGGCTTGTTTTTTAACTGCGGCCCACACCTAAGTGTGAGCCACTAAAACTGTGAAATGGTAAAGTAATATATTGCTGGAGCAAACTGTATCTGAAACCGTTTTCTATGAGACTTTTGGCTGCTGTGCAGACCTCCAACACCGGAGTGTTAATGAGGTTTGTTTAGCTGCACCCACTCACTCACTGAAAAGGACTGCTGCTTCAAACAGGGGTGTTAGCCAAAACAAAAGTGTGACGCAGGGCTGGGCCAAAATTAAATGTTTGTTCTACTTTCAATGAAATAACAATTATTTTGAGTTTCAGCGCACATAAAAAGCAGTTTATTGTCTCCCATCATTCAATAAACTGCCCCTCCAGAGACACCTATCACAACTTTCACTTATAAAAGTCCACTTAATTCTTTTTTATTAAAACATAAATGTTATTACCTGCACCAAGCAGAATTACATGAAATCTACAGGACGGATTACCATGGAACATGGGTGAAAGGATGTGGTGTGGTTTGGTGTGGATCCAGATAGGGGGCGGATCCAGGACTTTTTCTTCATTTGCTTTAAAACTGCAAGATGGGTGGTTTTCAACATTTTCGTCAATTCCTCTGAGAATAATTCATGGATCTGGATGAAAAAATCTGACACGTTTGGGGGACTGATATTTTTGAGTGTGCTCTAGTGGATTTAAATGTGGTTTATAAGGAGACTGTTGGGCATTGGTGGAGGTATTAGTTCTATGTGTTCATGCCCCTGGTATGTTGCTCACAGATGAAAAGGTGGGAGAATGAACTTCTGTTGCCTCCACTCAGACATGTTCTTTACTTTTGTACCTTACACCAAAAATCCTTTACGCATTGTGTCTGTGAATTCAAAATCGTCTTTTTGTTTTTGTGGATGAAAGGGATCATTTTGATGAACTACTAGTGGGTGTGACTCACAGAACAGGCATCACATCCCATCACAATTACTTCCTTCAGGCGACAGACATATTTAAAGGCGGCAAGAGACAGGTCTGATTTCATTGTCATTAATATTGTGGTTCAAGGACTCAGAGATTCAGTTGTTGGAACTTGTGTTTGGCCCTAAGGGTGTAGAACACTGCACTTCAACCAAAGTGGAGTGACTGAAGAACTGAAGTCTCAGTTAAGTATTTGAGGAAATTTTTAATCAATCAATCAAAATAGCAAATGTATTGAGTATTGTTAGTTACATACAGTCTATGGAGCTGATGTGTTTGTGAGATACTAGTTTAAAGTATACATCTATACATCATCTACAACAGGTTTACCTCTGGATTATAGAATTACTCTGTAATTTCTGTGCAGTACTCTTATATTTCAGGTGAAAAATCTAATAATTATCCAAATATGGTATTTTTTCATTTCTTAATTTAGTCAAATGCTCAGCGATAGACAAACCAACCACAAATCTCCTACAAATCACATTACCATTAAATTATTCATGTTCTCTTACCAGTATTTTCTTTTTTTTGCAAGTGACCTATACATGTTTCTGCCTGACAGTCAAAGTTTGAATATTTGTTATATCCCATAATAAAGGGTCTATTCAAACACTTAAATATCAATTGCTAACACAATCTTACATCAGATTAATAGCAATTATTAAGATATTCTCAACCACCTGTAGAGTGCTTACATGCAATAGTAAAGCTGATCCCATCAGCGCTCTAAGATTTTAGACTGTTTGAGAGTTGAGTGATGTATTCGTGCCTGCACATGTTTGCAGCAGAGGCTTTTCTATACCAGGGGAAAACACAGATGTGCACAGGTATTAATTTGTTGTATTTAGTTTTTTAAATTGCAGAGGACATTTATTTCTTTTTGAGTTTGCATGAAAACATGAAATACAACATGAGCTGATGCAAAAGAACAACAACTTTCCCAATACCCAAACGTTTTAGAAAGAAACTTCTAAGTTTCTTTATGTGGTTTTCTGGCATTCAGAAATACTGTTTATTCACTTCAGTCCAGCTTTTGGAAAAACACTTAATTCACTTTTCTTTGCAATATTTGACCTCAATTTCACCTCATTGTGCTGAGTAGATGAAATAAAAGAGGAAATAAAGTGCAAGAAGAACACGACACACAGCAACACTGATCCTTAACCTGAGATATCAACCAACCACCTCATGACCCCTGACATGACACAGATGGCCTTTCAAACACTCTGCTCTGTGTTAACGTGATAGCAAATGTAGAGGGTGTGTATCTCTCTCCCAGAAGAGCAAGAGAAAGACCAAAGACTGAGTGAGAATGAAGGGGAGGAGCGAGGCAGAGCAACAGAGGGGGATAACACTTTCGGCACAGTGACTGTTCTCTAATTAAAGGCAATGTCACGGTCCTGTTAGATTTCCCACCAACAACACATTGCACACTCCTCCCCTTTGATGACAAGATAATAACAAACAGCTCCTCGCAGCGGTTCCCTGACACTTTCATGCCCTCGTTCCCACATGCCGAGCGGGGACGTGGACTATTTTGTGAATGTTGATCTCATTTAGTGAAAAAATATCTCAAACTAAAGAAAATTAAGAAAATAGAAATGTCATGAATGCTACTGTGATCCTGCCAGTGATGGATAACGTTTGGCATTGTTTCCTCATGAGTCCAGAATGAGTGTAAGCAGTTAAACATCTGGGAACGTGTGTATCCCGCTGTGACGGTGACGTCAGAGGAGGCAGTGTGGGCATGACATCACTGACAGAGAGTATGTGTGTGTGGGTCCTAACAGTCAGTCACATATGTTAACAGCTCCCTCTGCACATTGTTATCAGACAGCTTGTCATAGGCCCGAGGGCCAGACGCATACTGTGGCACTGATGTCAGAGCATACGGACTGAGCATGTTCCGGTATTCGCTTCTGTTTCCTCACGCTTTCACTCACAAACACTCGCACAGACAGATTCGCAGGTGTCACCGAGTCGTGACCTCACCGCAGACTTGAGTCACAGCTACTTAGTAACGAATCTTCATGCTCAGTATGAAGCCAGAGAAACAGGTGATGATTTATCGCTGGTAGACTGTATTCAAACTGCATCCAGGCTCTTACGAGGTGCTAAAGAGACGCACAGACCACCTCGCGCTGTCAAAAACAAAGTAGAGGCATCAGACGTCAAATGTGTAACTATGCCGACACACTGGCGTACGCTGTGCTCACCTGAGAAAGGGATCAAGTTTAGAAGGTGTTTGGTTTGTGGTTCAAATCCCGTGAACACATGTGCGATTGTGTAAGTTGTGGAGGGAGGAAGCTATGGATGAAGGGAGGAGGCACATGAAGGCAAATGGGAAGCCGGTGCAGACTGGTGTGCATGACGGTACATTTTGTCCAAGCCTACTGTCGTTGCATAACCCTCGCTGCACAGCATATGGAGCCGCTGGGTCTCAAGGATTTTTATTGGGATGTAAAATAAGTAAGAGAGAAACAGGCAGTGAGAAAAACTCAAACCTCATCGTCAGTCCTCCAGCCTGAAATATATTTATATATATACACACATAAGACACAAACAGCAGACTGCACAGATAGAGGCAGAGACATAACAGACAATTCACACACCTACTCAGCTCAAAACCCGCTGCTTTCACCTACTTATCCGTTTCCTGAATGAACTGCTGTTTTCTTTCAGTTACCACAAACTAGCTATTATGATGGAGCAGGTCTGTGTGTTTGTGCATGTCACCCATGGCTGGCCCTGGATTCCAGGAAAAACCCTTGTTGTTTTTCAAACACATGCTCAAATGTCAGCTTGCTCAACCTTCTTCTCACCCCTCAAGTTCAGTTCCTTCCCTGACGTATCACTCATTCACTCATACACCATCCCTCCGTCTCTCTTCCACTCACAGGAAGGACAGATTTAGACCAATTTGGAGCATTTAAAGTTTTTACGGTGCTTTTAGGTTTGTGGCAAAGCATCGAGACAACGCAGCAGGAGTTTTGTGGGTGTTATTATTGTGGGGCTCGTTCTCCTAAGTGAAAAAAATGACACAGTAGAGCTAAATTTAAATATTAGGTAGAGATTCTACTTATTTCAAACCTGGGTAAAAGCAACACAAATATACGTGGTGGAGTAATGACACAGTACTTGTGTAACCTCTGGCTTTGACACAGCAGGCTGGAGCGATTGCACATCCAGGAGAGTGAAACAGTCTCTCTCTCTGTCTGACACATAACCACTAGGCTGGTGATATAAGGGAGGGGAAAAGGGTGGTGGCGGTTGGTGACATAACTCTTGATTGAGAAATTTAAGCTTGTGATGCTCCTCACCAGTAAACTGAGGAGTGGTGGTACACCCAGTAGGAAGTGTTTCAGTCTTGAAAAGCTTGGTGTTAAAAAAACACACACAATATGAGACAATGGCCAACCAGCAGCAGTGAGATCCATTGTTAGGGTGGGTGGTCAGAAAGTAGTTTCCCAGATGGAATAGGTTCTGACATCAAACGGTAAACGGGTGGAAGCAGACATTCTGCATGGGTTCTGTTACAGAGTTAAGAAAATCGAATCCAACTTTAACGTAACATGTGAAATTTCAGCCACTAGGTGTCTCTCAATCAGGAAAACAACAAAGTTTGATGACATCTTGAGCCAACCACCATTGCATCACCACCATTGCCAATAAAAATCGATGTGACGCTACTCAGACGGAAATCACATTCACTAATGATGTAATGTGTAAACATTTTATTCATATTCCGCAGCAGATGTCGTTGAATGACGTCCGGACCACAAGATCTGAGTGAGCAGCGTGATGCCTGCGCTGCGGCTGCCAGTCACAAGCATCTGTTGTCCACACAGGGAGTGTGTCAGCTGCTGGTTCTGGTATGATCACTGCATTTTCTTAGATAAAAGTATGGCTATATACGCAACTAAATGCCAGGATACTACAGTATGAAGCTGTGCATCCCCAATAATAATAACAACTTTTACTTTTAAACAAGTAGAGAAAGTGTTGCTAACATTTTTTGTTTTGACATATTCAACAGATAGACATTGAAACTGCGGTGAAAGATAATTTTAACTGTCTATTTTGCTGTGAACCGTGGAAGGCATGTGGAGAAAATGTCCTAAAAGCCAAAGACTGTTGAGGGTTAAACATGACAAGCTTATGTGAGGCCAGTTGAGTGGCTGGGACAGGAAGAGGGGGACGTTCAGTAGAAACAGTTATGATGATACATAATATGTGCATGGCTCTACTGATGGGAGCTGCAGTTTTTTTAATGATAAAAACTATAAAGGTTATCGTTGGTTGTGTTTTTAATTCAATTAACAATTTAGTTTTATTTTTCTAGTTTTACAAAATGAACAGATCTTCAGTTCTTTTGAATATTATTAAGAAACCACATATTAGACCGGTGAAAGAAACAAGCCACCAGCTGGCCTAAAGCGGACATCAGGACTTGAGCTCTCTAGTCATTGTTTAGTTGATTGATATACTTTTTTATTTATTTATTTTTTGGCGAGTGGGCAGGGTTGCATTTTTATTCTGCACATGCTGAGATGTCCAGTGAACCTTAACTATCTAAAGGAGGTTGATCAATGGAAGCAAACTCCACAGAGCCAAGTATACCCACATAGCAGAGTCATGGGGATCGTCAAACATTCAACTCTCAAGTACAGACAGTAAAGCTGGTGGCAGACAGACGGACAGAGAAGCAGAATAGAGGTGGAGAAGAGGAGGAGCGATGTTTCATTCCAGGTATGGTGATGTCGGCGCAGACTCGCTTGTGCTCAGAAATCAGAGATTTAACCTACTTTGCTGAAACTGTAGATATTTCTGTCCTTGTGTACAATCACCTGACCCATTTCTTCAGGGTGTGCAAATGTATTTGTTGAAGGTCAGGACAATGTGACTCATCAGACCAGTGATCGGTAATGGAAATAAAACTCTCACCCGCTTTCTGCATGTGTGTCGACCTGTGTGTGTGTGTGTGTGTGTGTGAGAGAGAGAGAGGGAGGGCTATTTACTCACATGTGATACTCTTTCTGGGCGTCGTAAGCTCCGAGTGTGAGAGGCTGCTGTTACAATTGTCTCCATCATTGCCTAGCAACCGTTCTGGGGTGCCATTTAACCTCAATATGAGGGGCTCAGTATAAATGTGGGCCACATCTGTAAAACAAACACAAGCACGTCATGGTTAATTAGCATAAGAACAGTTGTGTGTGAAAGCACAACGATTTATATTAATGCAAACTTTATTTTGAAAGGCACTCGGGCTCCCAGTTTTCTTTCTTATTATCAGGCATCGGCAGCAAGCTGGTTTCCCACTCACAGTAAACTCTGCTATTCCCATGTCATTTCCCATCCACCACCACTTAATTCATTTAAATAGAGTAGTTCTGCTGACTTCAACAAAGCAGAAGATTTTGTCTGTATGCGTTGGTGTGTGCTCTGTCCTGAACTCGCATCTGGAAGCAGTTAAACCCAACCCCTTGGGACTGTTTAGGGGTCCATGTGTATGCTTGTGAAACCTGCAAACGACGCGCATGTATGTGAATGTGCGTTTAAAATGAGAACCTACACGTAATATGCATACAGTAAATACGTGTCTGGGTGTTTTATGTGTCCCTCTAATGAAGCTGTTTTTCACACACATGCATACATACACACATATACACACACACAATACACAGAGGCCTTCAAAGCTGGGCAGGCCTGGGCCTCTGAGAGGTGCAGACTCATTCCTGGGCAAATAGGAGCCAGCTGGGTTTGATAAACACACACACACACACACACACACACACACACACACACACACACACACACACACACACACACACACACACACACACACACACACACACACACACACACACACACACACACACACACACACACACACACACACAAACCACGTCCTGCGCATGGACTCAACACTTCCCGGCTATGTTTATTTACTCTATCTACTTGCGCTCACTTCTCTATCTGTCCTCTCTTTCCTGTCCCCTGCCTCTCACACTCGTCGTCTCCGGTTCACGTTGGCTCTTACAAATAAATCCCTTCAGATATTTGGCACAAGATGAATCCTCCCGCTTTTACAGCTAAACATATATAATGTCACTGCAAAGGTATCTGAGCTGTGGGAATCGAATGAATAAGTGAGCAGAGTGCATTGAGCAAACTGAAAGCTAAGAAGAAATTAACAACAAGAAGGATTTCAAGAGATGAGCCAAGTACAGTTAGTAGAATCTAGATATTTGCTCCTGATATTGTGTTTGTCCAAGTACAACTACTGTGCTGCTGCGTTGGTCTGAAATTTAAACATCTTGCTTTATTCATAGACACATGAAGAGAAGCAAACATGGTTCTTGTGGAGGTTCAGGCACAAACACAAACTCATTGGCACCACTAATGAAAGTTAATTATCGGTCGATGCTAAATCAAAATGATCTATTGTCTAAGAAAAAATTAACCGTTGCAGAAAATACTTTATATATTATAACTACTTGTCTGAGCAACTTGATTATCTAAGGTGGTCTAACCTTGATGAGAAGGATCATTGACTAGCTTTACATGGACAGCAATATTCCTACTATAAACCTCACACTGAATAAGACATTATTTAGATTATGTTAACATAAGTTGCTAATGGAAGAAGCCATTGATATTCCTGTTACAGTAATACATGTTACAGAGCCCGATATGACGTTAAGCAGTTTTTAACTCACATAAATGTCGATGCCACAAAATGCTTTGAAAACTCCAACAGGATGTTATAGTGGGAGTATGACGTATACATCTCTTCACAATGCAACTGAGGTCAGACCATAATAATCAGATAAAAACATTACATATTGGAATATTGGTGTCCATGTTAACATAAATAATCAGTGTTGCTAGGATTTGTATTTGTTTATTGAGTGGGCTATTTGTGTTTGATTTTAGTGGCCTTACCAGAGTTTGTGTGTGTGTGTGTGTTTGCAGACATTTCTGTGTGTAGTAGGATTTCTGAGTGTGTTAAGCTTCAGTAGATGTAAACAGGACTTGAAGGGATGGGAAGTGCTTCCTGCTTCTCTGTTTTATTAGACTGTGGTATACAAAACCCACACGCACATACCTGCACATAAACACACACGCCATAAACACATATACTCCAGTGTTCACTTTCTATATCTAGCACCAGCTCTCTCTCTCTCTCTCTCTCTCTCTCTCTCTCTCTCTCTCTCTCTCTCTCTCTCTCTCTCTCTCTCTCTCTGTCTGTCTCACTCTCTACACACGCACACACAGACACAGACACACACTCCTGCATGTGGAAGCCATTTCTACAGCCCATGTTGTATCCATTAGTCTCAATCAGCCTGCTTCAGATATGAAAGCCACTCGTAAGAATTGTTGCCCTCAATCCTGCCAAATGTCTACTTTGGAGATATGTGTGTGTGTGTATTATAGACTACGTATGTCAGTGTACATGCCTGTCTATTATTATGTATTCACCCATCCATTCTTATTTGAGTTTCCTGTAACTGTTTTGGACAACACTCTTTGACAGGCTTTCAAAGCACATCCAAGTAAAAAGACTTAATATGATGTATACTATAAATAACTTCATCCATACGCTAATGCAAATATCCATTCAGGCAGCTAAAATGTTGTCATGTATTTGTAATTATCCATTCAAATAATTTGTTTGTTATTCCTAAAATCGTGTGATTAATAATCAGATTACACATGATGATCACTCATTTGCTTCCATTGTTCTATGCAGCTGTTATCAATTCTATCAAAAAGACTGATCATAGAGATGTAATACTTCACCAAGTGCTGGTGGGCAACAGTTGACTCCAATGACTTCAGACATTTGGCAGCTTTTTGAATATACTGAGATCAGTTTATACAAAAAAAAGCCCTTTAGGTGGCATTTGCTGGTTATACTCATCCCTGTTGCTGTTTTGTTCTCGTACACTGGAAGTTGCATTTGGGGGCAATTATGTCATTATCAAAGCCACACTAAAGCCCAGCGTAGGCAAACTTCGGGAAAGGAAAGGACTGTGTAAAGTCCCCATGACTTCACAGCAACCATTTCAAGAAGAATCCATTACGTCAAAATCTGAGAAATAAAACTTTCTCGGAAACGTTCAAGACATTATCACTGCTCTTGTTGGACAAATGGCACACATGCAGATATGAAACAAATACTTGCACCAAGTCTCTGAATATCATATGCATGTTCATACTGGAAAGGTGCTCAATAATCTGGTCAGCTGAACCCCTGCCCGCTGCAGCACAGTAGTCTGTTATGAATTCTCATTTAAACGTCTGCTACCAGTGGAGCACCATGGGTTAAAAGTAGGTCCTGCGAGTCAGTAAAAGCTCCCCCTCTGTAAACGTTCAAAACCACGATTGTTGGAGCTAAACACATCCCCACAAAACCCCTGGTGCATCCAAGCAGGCCTTCAACCAACTGTGCGTTGGCATCAGCATCAAACCGCCAAACCGCTCGACCTCAGAGCCATTTCTGAGATCTGAGAGAGATGAGCCTCTA
This sequence comes from Hippoglossus hippoglossus, assembly GCF_009819705.1. Taxonomy (NCBI): domain Eukaryota; kingdom Metazoa; phylum Chordata; class Actinopteri; order Pleuronectiformes; family Pleuronectidae; genus Hippoglossus; species Hippoglossus hippoglossus. The sequence continues at coordinate 17,842,430 of NC_047155.1, read as the reverse complement.
ATTCAAATCAGACCAGAGCAATCAAGAGCCGCTGAGGAGATCTGGCTGCTTGTTTACATGTGTGGGTGAGTGTGTGTATTGGGTTGTGCATGCTTGACTGTGTCTGAGTGTGTGTTCATGTATGAGCGCGTTCTTGTGTGTGTGTAATTTAGTGCATGTACACGTGTCAGTGGGCCTAAAGGGGGCGATCCAGAGGAATTTTATTCTCCTAGTAAACAAACAACCATTAAAGCAAAAACATATGAATCGCATGGGGGAATGGTTAGCCCAAACAAACACACAACACACACACATGCACACAATCATCCAGGTTATATGAGCAGACAAATCATGTGACACATCCTGAATCACCTAAAGGGGAGTGCAGCCTGCTGTTCCTCTGGGTATGGTGTCTGACTTTACCTGCTGCACTTCCTCAGGCATGTTTCTACACCTCTGCTAATGCTCCTTTAAAAGCACAGACTTCTAGTGTTTATAGGAAGTGTGTTCAGTGTGTACATCCCTTTGGCAAAGCCGTACAGTACATGGACAGTTTTCAATATTTTACAGGCTAAAAGCGTAATTGATTAGTTGTTATAACACTGATGATTAATACAAACCATCATTGCAGTTGCAGCTCTACTTGAAAGCACACTATTCAGACACACAATGGCTGCACATATTCACACCCTGCTGCCTTATCTCTAAAAACATAAAGATAAGCGCTGAGAGAGATTTGGAAAGAAGACACAATGAGATGAGGTGAGGAGCAGAATAATGTTCAGCAGAGCGCTTACTGGAGACTACGCTGTATAGTAGCTCCTCTGGCCAGCAGTAATGACTGGAACTGATTGAAACCACACATAAGCAGCACAGCGGGTCCAATCGGGACCAAGGATAATACAAAGTAAAGAGAACACAGCTACAGCGGTGGTGTGGTTTTTATCTGTGTCTCGCAACAAATGTACCCAAACGCACGAAGAAAAGGAAAGAAGAAGCAGTTGTTTAGCTGCAATCCAGCCAAATGTTAAAGCCACACACACACACACAAGCCCGCACACACAAGCATGCACACACACACACACACACACACACACACACACACACACACACACACACACACACACACACACACACACACACACACACACACATATACAGTACAGAGGGGCTTTGAGAGTGCAGTACTGGAATATGTCCAAAATTAGAGATTATAGCTGCTGAGAGAATGATGCAGTGTAAGCTCATTAAAGACAAAAACTGTCTGCTGTTGAACAGGCTTAAGGGGAATTTAATTGTGTTACTTTGTCTCTGAAATTCCTCTGTTCCATGGGAAAATACGTCTGCTTTGCTAACTGAGTGCTACACTGCTGCATCTAGCACATGTAGCCTGAGACGACCAGGCTCCTTAAACATGGACACGAACACACTGTGCACTGTACAACATGTGGTAATAAGGAGAAACAGCCATCAACAGTGGAGGATAAACAACAGTCAGTCAGATTCACATTCAGGAGGAGTGTGGCAGAATTTACACTGACATGAATAAACCCATCCAGCCCGCGATCTCGAGCTACACTGACAAATGTATACAGTGTTTGAAAACACACTGCAGCCGGCTGATATTATAAGCGGCTGGGATTGTGTACAGGAACATCTGTGCCGAGTATGGATTAGAGGTACCCAAGTCCTGATGGGACATACCACCGAAAGTGGTTGAGAACAACAGAGCTAAGGTCCTGTGGGACTTCAGATTCCAGATGAACAAGCACCTGCTGGCTAACCAACCGGACATAGTGGTGGTGGACAAAGAATGGAAGATGGAAGTAGTGATAGACATGGCAATCCCAGCAGAAAGTAACATCAGGAATAAGGAGCATGAGAAGATCGAGAAGCAACAGGGCCTGAAAGAACAGCCGGCACAAATGTAGAAAGTGAAATGCAATGTGATCCCTGTGGTAGTGGGAGCATTAGGGGCTTTGACCCTAAACTGGGAGAGTGGATCCAGGAGATCCCAGGTACAACATCTGAAGCCTCTGTCCAGAAGAGTGCAGTCTCCCAGGCCTCTGGTAGAGGACCCGAGCTTGAGGAAGACATACCAACCCATGCAGGGTGCGAGGGGGGGATTTATTTTAAATATATATATTATAATTTACAGGGTATGACTAGCCAATATATACCACTTCTATATTCTTTTCTATATATCTGTCAACAGTTGGTGATGTTGGGAATGGAGATTTGGTGAGAGGGGGAAAAAGAGCAGCGACAGCTGTAGCAACAGTTCTTTAAATGTTTGCGAGGTGGTAAAGGAAAAAAAAATGTATCACAGAATGCCTCAAACTGCTCCAAGTTTATTTCAATTCCTGTGAGAAACCAAAATAGACACAAGCCTTAACAAACCTCTGGCACGAAAAAGTGACAAGTAGGCAAATATCTGCATGTACGCTCAAAATAAGAGAGAGAGAGAGAGAGAGAGAGAGAGAGAGAGAGAGAGAGCACAATGATGAACACACCAATGCTATTTGACATCTAAACCTCCAAAAACAATATGAAATATCTCATTTCTATTATTCTGGCAAATCCCCGATTCTTTCTTCACAACAAATCAGAGAGACATTGTAAATAAACGTAATGTTTCAGGAAAAACGTTAACATTTTTGGAGACATGGTTTGGGGAAGACTATTTCTTGGCTATGGGTCCTGCACAAAATATAAACTGGGAACACCAATGCGCTGCTTTTACACTTTGTTTTTTAGGTGGATTGATTAGTGAAAGGTCCTGGTTAGCAGAACCATTTGTTTCTAGTCTTTGTGCTATAAGCTAAATATCTCATATGAAGAAAACAGCTCTTTCACACATTAAGAACAGAACAGGAGGTTGCCTGCGTCAGATACCTTCTCACCTACTGGAAAGACTCCAAAGGAGAGCGTGCCGCAGGTAAGATATGACACAAAAAGTATGCATCTTAAATCTCAGTGTTTTGTTTTGAAGATTGAAGATTTTTGATGAGGATCACGCTAAACTAAACTAAATCATTGTATCTACAGAAAAATTCCAACACACCACTTTATTTTTGGGAGTAGGAAAACGACACGGACTGCCCTTTATTTTGTCAAACACGAAAAAAAAAATAGGCACGCAGAGATAGTATTTATTAAACAACAGACATTTTGCTTGCAAAATTAAACATTAATTAGCTGCTGTTGTCTACATTGCTATATGTGGTTATCTCTCTGGCTGGAAAGCAACAGTCACAAACCACAACTTTTAACTCCTACATCTGCAACACATAATTGAAAAACTTAAAATGCCTATTACGAAAATAAATGAGACCATATCAAATTGTTATTTTGATAAAGAACCAAATTTTAGTTCAACATACAAAGATTGACAGAAAGAGAGATGAACAGAAACAAGAGAGAGGAAGAGAAAAGAATAGAGTGGGAGAGCTGCCAGTGGTGACAGACGATGGAGAGTCGAGCTAGCATGTGGTGTAAACGGCTCGTGTATAACCAGACAGCCTCAATGCATCTTAATGTCTGACTGAGAGCAACAGCAAGACAGGCACACATCTGTCAGGACACACGCACACACAAACACACACACACACACACACACACACACACACACACACACACACACACACACACACACACACACACACACAACCACACACACACACACACACACACACACACACACACACACACACACACACACACACACACACACACACACACAGACAGACACACTACCATTCAATATTCAATGGCCTTGTAATGACTGAGGGGAGTGGAGGTGCTGTCAGAGGCCTCTGTGACACACACTCTATGAACAGCCTGGCAGAGCACACCATGAGCTGTGTAGGAACGAGCATGACGCATCAAAATAACAAATCTCTAATTTTGTTGATGAATGTGAAAAACTTTCATTTCCCTGCTCCTGGCAGCCAATACTACAGCACTATGCGACCTGAAAATGTGATTCATGGCACAGATATATCATTCCCTATTGGCTGATTAGGGTCAAATGAAGCAACCTACGATTAGGGTTGGGTACCGACTTGACCGGTGCCTCATTTCGGTGCCTGAGGGGTGCATTTAGAGAGTTGCCCTGCTTGCAGGCCACATAAACATCATTACATGTGCTGAGTCAACATTACAATTAACTCTGGTGGCAACACGCTCTCTGGCAGCACGCAACATTAGGCTACAGTTAGCAAGTAGTGTGGCTGTATTTCATGCAAAATGATTCCTACAAGTGGGACATGAAGCAAAGGTTTGGTGTAAAGGGAAGAACATGACAAACTTAGTGATGCACCTGCGAAGCATTTGAGAGCAGGGTGATGCTCCGTGTTTGACTGCTTGGCTCCGGTGGAGGGGAGACAATTAAAGATGAGTTTGGAGCCGAAGTGTTTTGCTATATTAAGCATTGAAACTGTTATTTCGTGTTAAATTATTGTCGATAGGTTAGGATTTCTGTACAGTGTGATTTTGCTATGTTGATTTGTTAAGAGTTTTGCACTTTTTTGTTTTTTGGTTCTGTATAATTAGGTTAAGTATACTTTAAACTGTTAACAGTTAATACGTTTAATTTAGTATTGATGTAGCACTGGAATTGGAAAATGATACCCAACCCTACCAACAAATTGGCTAACTTGGTGAAATGATCAGAGTTGGTCTTAAACAGTAAGACACAAATGCATATTTGGTATGAGCTGAGCAGCTTTGAGTTAAACTAGAAAGAGAAAAAAAGCTGTTCTGATAAAAAACATCCATGCACAAACTCAGGTAGATCTATGTGCCTGTTGTGTTGTCTGAACGTCCTGCACTCTGTGGGCAGAGGGATAGATGGGGGGTGAAACAGAGCGCTGAAAGCAGGGCCTTGTTGCCCTCCTCTCCACTCTGACTCACCTACTTACCCTCAGCCTTCACACACACACACACACACACACACACACACACACACACACACACACACACACACACACACACACACACACAAACAACATGAGACCAGTCGACCACCAGACAAGCAGTCTAACTTTAGTGAGAGAAGCCACAGTTATACTTTGGGTGAGAGGAAAGCTCAGACTCAAAACTTCTGTTTATTAACTGTAAAACTCTTCACTGAGGTGTTATCAATAAATCTGATGCTGAACTTACAAACCATGATAAACCACAACTCAGCAGGGAAGATAGATGTACGTGTGTGGACTCTGTGTTTTTGATAAAGCTATCATAATAGATTGGGTCGAGACTTGCCTCTAAAAAACAAAATAAAAGAACTGCATCAACCATCGAAGGGTTTTGTGGCAGGTTCCCGTGGCAACAAGACACTTAAATCTCTGCACACTTCCTTAACAGGGTAACCACACCTAGCCTAATTACCCCATAGGACCTGCACTCTGATACTACAGCTGTATTTCTCACTGAAGCTTTAGGAAGCTTGAAGCATTTGGGCTGATCCTGGATGAGTCATTTAGGCACAGACAGTGCTGCCCAAAGTTGGTCCGCATACTCCTGTTCCCGCCCCCGATGTCAGTCAACCCTCACCATGACTAATCACACAAAGGAAAGGGTCATAGGTTCATTCCCAAATCCCCAAGAGTCCCATTGCAGCCTTAAAGCGTTCCACAGAGCTGAATTGGTCATCTTCCCTCTGATCCTCCAGGGAGGCGCGTCCCCCACGCAGGCCGATTTCCGATCACCTTAATAAATAACTGCTGTGTCTGTCAGCTAGAGGGTCTCCGACATTATGAATCATAACATAACATCTACTGGAAACAAGATGGATTTCTAGGATGTAGTAGTAGTCAAGATCACAGCCTCTGAGCTGAATATTTATGATTTCTAATCGGCATTTGCTGTTTTGGGCTGTTTTAAATTTTGCGTGAGCAGATCTCATAGCTCAGACAGACAGTAAAAGGCTTCTGCGTACAGCTACACATTCACATACCTACTGGCCGACGTCTTACTATGATGAGCTTCACATGCAAGAAAGAACATAGACTTTTTCTTTCACTGCATTAATCCACTAGCTCCGACTTTTCACAACAAATGGCTTAATCTGTTAATAACTACTTTCTGTCTCTTTTTGAGCCAACCTCATTTATAGTACACACACACATACACACACACACATATACACACACACACACAGAGCAGAAAAGGGGGTTTACTAGAACTTGGTGTTTGTGATTATAAACCTATTGAGGTCATGTTCAGACCCATCACACAACTGTTTGTAGATTCTCTTGTTCTTTCTCTTAAACACACAAACACAAGCAGCTACACACCAGAGTGAGACATATGTTTTTCTGCTGTTTCCTGTGAACCTGTTTCTTACCTTCACTATGAAAGGGTTTTGGCTCTGGGCAGCTGTTCGCCCTCTCCGTGTTGGAGGCTGTGTGTGAATCTGGTTGCGGAGCTGGTCGAGCGGGGTCCCCATCATCAGGCGGCTCTGGGGAGATGGGGGGTGCGCTCCGCTCCTCATCCATGGACGTCGGCCTGGCTCTTATGGGAGGAGGTGGAGGGGCCAAGGAGTGAGCCTGGACCAGAGAGAGAGGGGAGATAGCCCAAAATATGTTTAGAAAAATGACAGCATGGGTCACGTGAAAGATTTCTAAAATCGAGCAACTTGCCAACAGGCTGTGCTTCGTGAGCAGAGGAGCAGTCAATCATGACTTGATCCAGCATGAATCCCTTTCAGCTATTTCAAAAATCACTAGAGGAAGAAGAGGACGAGCGTGCTGCTTGTAATGAAATCGTGTTAACACAACGGAAACATCAAATTGTAACCTCCTTTTAATAATAGTGTTTGAACTCTTTTAACTGGTGTTTTGAAAATAATAACAGCAATGGCTGTATTTATTTATTTATTTATATAACTTCTAAAAGATTCAAGATGCTTTAATGGAGCGAATAGAGACGAATGATTCAATCAACAGTAAAACATGAACTACAAAGACACAGTGTCAGTTATAAGGAGGAAAAAGTCAAACAATAATTCATTAAAACAACAACCAAAAGAATCAACTGATAAAACACAATAGTTCTGGAGCTAAGTGAAATCTGTTTTAAGAAGTTTAAGATCTCAGACTGGCTTACAAGAAAATACACATAGGGTGCGTGAATTTGAATATCTTTGTTAAAGAGTGAAATTTACTCTTTGAAGCTCCTGCAACAGGCAGGCAGACTTTATATGTGTCAAATGAAAGATATATGTAATTTCACAACTTAAATATACATGTATTTTTATATTATATAAATACAGAACATAATTCAAGTAGTAAGAGGACGATTATGATTTTATCAAATACAATAAAGAATGTGTAATAGTTATACCAATATTTACTTTTATATTTGGCACATGACTACTTACTAAACGGTTGCTAAGCGACAAATAAACGGGATAACTTTAAGTCTATTAACTCTCTACGTTTTATTACCTGTGGTGATACTTTAAATAGGTCTCGATCAGCCAATCAGAGCCGAGCACCAGGAAACGTTCTTTGACTCATTAAAAATAAGATAAGTTAAGTATATAGGGTCACGTGCCAACGTGCGGTTGGCGCGCGCCTACTGACTCGCAAAAGCAGCTCAGCTGGCCAGCTGTTTGCGCGCTCCCGTGGCTCGCTCCGCACTCCCTGCCACCCAAACAACCGACAGCCGAGGTTTTATACAAATGAAATAATAATAAATAAAGAGTGTCCGGGTTCAAGTTGCTCCAAACCTCCTCAGGCTCTAACAGCTGCAGTGAGTCTAGTTTTACACACTTTTGAAACGGTGAAAAGTTAGAAGAAGTTTCTGAGAAAGAGAGGACATCTCACCGCGCACTGAAAAAACTCTGCCAACAACTCTGAGCTTCAAAATACTTGTACTCGTGCCAATCTTTTAGAAACAGTACGGCCTTCCTCAGAAAAGAACCCAGCAGTGAGATGCTCAAACTCACTGAGAGTCGCTGTGATCCAATAACGGGCGGACTGTGTTTACCTTGACTGCAGGTCTGCGCCCTGCTCCCCCCCAACGAGTCCCTGCACGCACAGACTGAGCTGCAGCCCGAGCTGACTTCTGCTCGGCTGGGTTTCATACTGCACAATAACTCTCACACACACACACACACACACACACACACACACACACACACACACACACACACACACACACACACACACACACTGGGGACAACAACGTCTTTACCTTCTCTCTGGCTGGGACAGTGAGCAGCCGATCTGGGACTAATTCATTCTCTGACCTCTCCACTCGGACTTTCTCGCCCTCGGACACCTTCCCCCTCCACTCGTGTCACTTCACGCGGGCACCAAAGCACTCCTCGGCTCATGTAGGTGTCCCAGATCCCCCCCCCCAATTCAGTGCATTTTTCTCCAGCGGTGATAGTCTTTTCTCTCCGCCTCCAAAAAGTTTCTCTCTGCGGCTCGCCCCGTCCTCCAGCAGCAGACCAGATGTTGGGAAGGTGGTGTGTCAGCTCGCAGAAGAGAACTCTGTGTCTGCGCTGCAGCGTTGTGCTTCGTGTCTTCTCCAACAGCAGCACCTCCACAAACTTGTAGAAACTCTTAAAGTGAGCAGTGTTGGTCCTGTGCGCTCTCGCTCTCTCAGTGCTCTCACTCTACTCTCCTCACTCCCACTGCCTCAGACTCTGAGCTGCAGCTATTGGACAGGAAACTCCAGTCAGCAGTGATTGTGCTTCCTCCAGGCTACAAACCAACTGGGCTGAGCTATACTGTTATAGTATAAACCCATTAACCCGAACCAGACTCAGCATAAGCTATGGACTTATCCAGGAACCATGTGTGTACCTTTATATATTTAACAATTTGAGAAGAGCTTTAATGCAGTTTATCGGTACTAAGTCTATTGTCTCTACTTTGGCACTATACAACGGTGTAATACTGGAATCTGTTTCCTTTGCATCCATTTAGAACACAAAAAATAAAACTGATAATACTAAGAACAACACTGTGGCCCTGAAGTGCCACTCATTGGGGCTTAAGGACACTTGGATGACACCTCACGAGCAGTATGGAGGCATTTTATCTTTTTTTCCTGTCCTTTCTTTACGTTTGAAGAAGTGGTCGCCATTTACTTCAATTGTATTGGATTTTTCTGCAACACTGTTTAACCCTTTAATTCCAAAAGTGTTTTGTGGACTCAAACACTTCACCCACCGCTCCATCGGCATAGTGGTGAGTAGATAATATGTGAACTTTCATTTCTGGGTGAACTATCCTTTCAATTCCGTTTGTTGTTGTGTTTTCTTATTTGTCGTTGTGTTTTTGCACTTCAGGGCCACCTACAGCCCAATGGTGTAAAGTAATGAAATAAATCACTATTACATCTTTAAACTCCTGTGTCGGACACAAAAGTACCCACATGTATTGACCACGCTTTTTGTTCCTCCAATACAAGTTCCCTGTTTTTAGTTTACATGCTGTTGTGACTCACTGTGGGAACTTTCTGGATTCACTGGCCTGCAAGAGGATTTATAAATTGGCCTATGAGTGCGAGAGGGAAGTAGGTCATTTTCTCAGGGATGACTCATGATTCATCCTCATGATAGTAATTGTGGAAATTACAATAAACCCTTCAGGGCACATCCCCACCTTGTACCTACACATGCCAATGATATTAGCTGGTTGTTTTTATAAAGAACAATTAAAATATCTCGTCAAAGATATACTAAAACTAAACCTGGCACCATACATCACAACATGTGTCTGTATGAAACAAGCTCCAAGTGTCTCATTCTGAAAGTGTCCATCGTGACCAGTACCTTGTCATCAAGTACTGCAAGATGTTTTTCATTTGATAAACGAATATCAACACTGAATCAGGAAATATCAAAAATGTGTTATTCAAAATCTGAGTTAAACCCATAAATTGAATCCATCCATGAAAATAATCACAAAGGTTTGGTACTAACATGTGCAGTATGCAATCATTTGAACTTTAAAAGAAAAAGGATGACACTTCAGAGTTTCACCCAGGAAAAGAGTCTTAATAGTAGTTTTTAGCATCACATGGTAAATATATTTACCTTTGACAGTTATATCTAACTGATACTTTCAACCACTTTTACCTCTTTTAGAAATATGTATAAAATGTCTTCTCACAATGACGGTTGACAGATAGATGCAGTTTTCTTCACAAGTTCCGACTATACTTATAGCACTTTGTAGTTTGGCTTTCTTGAAGATATTGCACTTTCTTGATTCTTGTTTTTCTGGGTTTGTACCCTCATGGTTGAATGCACTTATTGTAAGTCGCTTTGGATAAAAGCGTCAGCTAAATGAAATGTAATGTAATGTAAAAGTTTTTGTATGAGCTTTAGATGTTAGAGGACATGATGGTTAGGTTTTGATAGTACTGGTTACACATGTTTCGAAATTGCTAAGAAGACTACGTAGATATACTGCAAATACTAAAATATTAAAAACACAAAAACTTACAGTATGTTCTAATAAGATCATTTAGAATTGGATAATCCAACCAAACCATCAACCTTCTCTTTTTCAAAATTTTCCCGAAAGTTAAAACCACAACTTTTCCCCAACTCTGTAAAGTGTGATATCCAGAAGAGTTTTTACTTGTTGATATCAAGAAGTAGTTCCTTGGTCCCACAGGAAACATTAAAACACAGCACAGGACAGACCGGCCGGCCCAGTCCTCTCCTGCCGTGTGGACACCTGGAGGTGAGCAGCTGCAGACTGTGTTTCCTGTGATTGATGTGTGAAGGCGTGGCGGGGGTGTGAGGTAATTCACAGCAGCAAAGGGCTTTTCAGACACCCTTCATTTTTACTGACAACACGATAACCTCCTGTTCAATTTGTGCACCATCACTCATCTGAACGGACTTTGACACTGAAGCACTTGTTGGATCTGTGCTGTGTGTGGGGCCCAGTGTCAGTCTGGGCACCAGGGTCACAGTTTGTGTGGGCAACAGTGAGTGTTACAGACGCATTGTTCCAGTTTTTTCCTTTTGTTTGCGAAAGCAGTCGAGACGTATTGAGTCGTACTTCTGTGCTTTTACAGCAGATCAGACTCACTTCATCATCCAAATGATGTTGTAACACAAATATTTCATAGAACTCAAATTGCTTTCACTGCAAAAAGGCCCTGTCAAGTTTCAGGCCTCACTGTTTAGATGTAATGAGGCTTTCACTCAGAACAAACACATTTGGCCAAGAGCTATGTGTATGTGCACATTATGTGCGTTTGCACTTTTAAAATACAAATACTTTCCATAGTTTAAGATCATGTGGTTTGATACTAAAAAGTAAAAGTTTTGAGAAGCAGTTGACTTTTTTTTGCATTATTTAGACTTAACTAGGTTGTTTGAGTCTTTTTTCAGTCTTATTTCAAGATTTTCAATTTTAAGACATCTTGACAAGTGAAATTCACTCACTGCACTGGCAGGAAATAATACAAGTGGAGCATTTTAACAAAACCCACCATTGAAAGGAAGTTTGGTCACAAAACTACCAAAGTCTCTCTGAGCTAATTCATATAAACACATTTGAATACTTGTCCTCTCTGCAACTGACCAGTTTGTCATTAACTGCAGGTTTTTTTTGACAGGGTGCTCACAAATAATGTAAACAATTAATTACATTTTAAATTCAGGGTTCAATTCAGCTAATTCAAAGGTTTACAATGTGTTAGATGTGTTAATTAGAAAGGGTTATCTGATATCATATAACTATGTAGAGTGTCAGTCAGTAGAGTAGAGTGCTAAGGCCCAACAGTCCTCTTAAATTCAATCAAGCTGCACCAAATTCCACACACTCATAGATATCAGTTTCCTAAACATGCTTGATTTTTTTTAAATTAAGATCCATCACATATTCTCTTTGAAAATGTTGAAAAATGCACTCACAATGTTAAAGAAAGAGATTAAATATTCCTGAATCTGCCCCTTGACTCGGATCCGCACCAAAATCGTATGGATTCTTTCCTGACCCATCCCACATTCTTCCACCAAGTGTCATGCAAATCTGTCAAGTTGTTTCTGTGTAATCTTACATAAAAAAAAACAGACAAACAGACAAACAGACAGGGGTATTACCTCCTTGGCGGAGGACAGAATGACACTCTACATTTATCTCCTATTAAAACAGAGGACAATAAATAACATGAATCACAAACCAAATACAAGCTTCGCAGGCTGCATTCGATTCTTTTGTGTTGTCTGAGTCACCACAACTATTCTCACACTGAACAATGAGAGTGGAGCAATGTTCTTGTCATCCACTTCCTGAAAAGCTTTAACTCTCTCTCCTCTCTCTCCTCCACCAGTCACCGCACCCACAAGGTTCTCCACGGTCAGCTGATAGCTTTCATTTCCATCTCTGACTTATTTACATAATTATTTAAAAGCTGGTGATTCAAAGTTACTCAATGATAATTTAATCAAACCTTATTTAACGGTTGTTTCATGGACTTTAAACCCATTTGTCACAGAGGAGAAGATGAGCTGGTTGTTCGACTTCCTGTAGAGGTGAACAGGGACACTGGATCATCCAGGCCTGCTGCATCAGGCAGATGAATATGACAACATCCCTCAACATTCCTCACATCCAAGAGTGCTATCAAATCAGCTTCCAATTATGAACCGGACACACACACAGACACAGAGAGGTATTTGAGTCTAGACAGAAACAGCTGCAACAGCAGATTATAATTTGTCCTTCATGCGAAAATAAAACTGTTCTTTAAAGAAATAGTTCAAGATTTTAGGATTATGTCTCTTGCTTCTTTCTTTGTTCCTTCTAGCCTGGCTCGATTCAGAGGTAACAAAATCTGCCTACCCTTCATGTTTGTTAAATCTGTGCAAAAACTTCATATTAAAAATGGCACTTCACTGTTGTACATAGGCTTTTGTGTCAGACTGTCTCTTAGCCAGGAGAACATGCCAGGCACCAACACTCTACTCCAACTGACTTTAGTCTTGTTGCTGCTCAGCAGATTTTGTTACTTTTTGAATAGAGCCAGGCTTTGTCCCACGCTTTTCACTCCTTCTGTTAAGCTAAGCTGAGAGGCCAGCTACATAATTACTGCACAGCCATTAGACCGTCTCATCGAACTCTCTGCAATAAAGCAAATCAGCCAAGTTCACACAATGTCAAACCACCGCTTCAAGTGAATATGCATTGCAAATATGGGCTGTTGCATCAATATTTTACTACTTGAATGTTAGGCCTATATCAAAGAATGCATATGTTTATGTTTTGGTGTGATGCTGATATTAAAGAGATGCAGATATTGAAAAGAAATGATGAATTGTGCATAGATGCTGGAAATATAATTAGCCCCTTTGTGGCCCCTTGGTAAGAAACAACAGAGATCCACCACTGATCACAGTGCAATACAATACTCCCTCTTATGAAGCTGCTTAGTTGAATGTCTGAGTCACAACTTAGATCATAAAGACTACATTTAAGCAGGAAGGGAAGTTATAATTTCTTCTTTGTACTGAACAAGTTGTCCTCACAGAGGAGATGATGCCATGTTTCACTATGATGAAAGCAGTTCTGCCTTTCTCACAGCACGTAGACCTGTTCTTTGTTTGGCTTATGGGCTTCTGAGGCTTCAGAGGCTTTCCAGTCCACTGAGATCCAGCAGAGGAAGAACAGGTCGCCTTCTCGAGCTGGCCACAGCCGGACAACTGGGGTGAAGGCTGCTCCACTGTTCCAGGACTTCTGACCAGACTGCACGAGATGCCACAACCCGGCATCACATCAGCAGACGGGCAGAGTAGGAGGGGCAGACAGCGGAAATGTAGAGATTGAAAAAAAAAGGGTGAGACTCCAGACAGAAGCAGAGAGAGAGAGAGAGAGAGAGAGAGAGAGAGAGAGAGAGAGAGAGAGAGAGAGAGAGAGAGAGAGAGAGAGAGAGAGAGAGAGTATGTCATAAGAGTGTGGGTTTGTGTATAAATGTGTGTTCGCAAAGAGGTGAAACTGGAGCCTGTACACAGAGCGTATCTGCTGAGACGTCTCTGTATCATATAAAACTTTAATGTTGATTGTTTCAGTGGTTTTTAACAATCTGAGAGAAAGAAAGAGAGAGAGAGAGAGAGAGAGAGAGAGAGAGAGAGAGAGAGGGCAGGGTGAAAATGTGGTCCCAATCACTCACAAAGATGCTTTTGTTCTGTAGCTGGGGCCCTCTCTCTCTCTCTCTCTCTCTCTCTCTCTCTCTCTCTCTCTCTCTCTCTCTCTCTCTCTCTCTCTCTCTCTCTCTCCCTCCCTCCCTCCCTCTATTTCTTGCCACACATGGAGTTGCATCCACTTTCTCATCAGAGTCATGGCTTCTCAGAGGAGGGTATAGAGCATATACCTGTGAGGCATTAGCAAAGGGACGTCCCCTCGCTCTCTGTGTCTGCCATGTTTGTTTGTGAAAGGTTGAAAACATTGTTGAATTAATAAATAAACCATTTCAGTGTAATTCAGTCCATTAATTATACACTGTTTATTAATGCACTTAGGGTTAAAACAATTATGAACTAACCATTGTTTACAATGGGGTCTGGGGGACTGCAAGCTATGATGTATGACATAAACTTATTCTCAACAAATCACCATAACCACCATCAAGTTGTTTTTCATCTTTTTTAAAATATTGTTAGTTTCTCAACATTTTCACTTTCCCATGAAACAAGTCTTGGATCTTAATGGAAAAAAAACTGGCATGTTTAGGGGACTGACAATCTAAAATTGTAATAAATACATATCTGGATCTAGTGAAATAAAAATTGGTTTCATAAAGGGACTGTTGGTAGAAGTATGAATTCTACTGGGTGACACTTTAGTTTAGTCTTCACCCAATCACAGCTGGGATTGGCTCCAGGCCCTCAGGAGCTCTGGTTGTGCTTTAGTAAACACATACTGCACCTTTAAGGGGTCAGCAGCTGTGTCATAGGTGGGCATTATACATTTTTAGTACGATAATCAATATCTGTCTTTGTCATCAGGTGGAAATAATGTGTACAACATAAGACAACTTACTTACATGGTTCTTCTTCTTCTTCTTCTTCTTCTTCTTCTTCTTCTTCTTCTTCTTCTTCTTCTTCTTCTTCTTCTTCTTCTTCTTCCTTCTCTAATATAAATTGTACAGAGGGCCTC
The DNA here is from genome assembly GCF_009819705.1 of Hippoglossus hippoglossus. Lineage (NCBI taxonomy): Eukaryota > Metazoa > Chordata > Actinopteri > Pleuronectiformes > Pleuronectidae > Hippoglossus > Hippoglossus hippoglossus. The sequence continues at coordinate 17,827,314 of NC_047155.1, read as the reverse complement.
CAGTCCAGCTGACCAAACTGAGTGTTACCGTATATCAGTGCTTGGTGTTTACTTGAATGGGGCCTATACCAGAAAGTGGTTGGGTTACATTTTAATGTGCGGAGAGAAAGAAAGAGAGAGTCTCAGCTCATTAGACTGAATAAGCAGATCCATATGGATGCATGCAGCAGCAGCAGCAGCAGCAGCAGCAGCAGCAGATATATAGTGTAGCATGTTGTGTTGTTTTGTCTGAGTCAATATACTGTTTGGAGCGCGGCCCACTCTGCAGCCACAGACACAGAGACACAGAGAGGGGAAGAAGGCAGAGGGAGGATGACAGAGTGAGTGCACGGGGGAGAGACGCAGAAAAATGTCAGTAAATTTATTTTGTGACTCACAGGGTCTGCCTGGACCTCACTGCTCTCCATGCTGCTGGGGTGAGCAGGCCCTCCACACCCTCCACACCCACCCACCCACACACCCGATGGCACAGGCACACGAGCATTGATTTAAGCATCACAAGTCTACGCACATATGCAGACAGAAGAGATAAAAATCAAATTAAAACATGTGTGCAAATACTCCTGCAGACACATAAACAGGATTGCGAGCATGCACGTCCGTATGCACGCACCTAACGCCTACTCTGCTGAGATGAGCGCTAAGAAACACATCCAGAGCTTCGGCCTCCGGTTCGGGCCAAACTGGACTGTGCCATGCCAAGAACAACCTCTTTGTGTGTTGCTCTGCACCCTGGCTCACCTTGTGAAAGTATACCATACTAGATCTCTGCTTAGTATTCATGATGTGTGTATGCCAGTAAGTGTGTGTTTCCCTATACGTGTGTGCATGTGTGCGTGTGTGTCTGCAATAGGCTTAAGATGGGGTCTCTCCCAAAACCAAATGTCACAGGGATTTAAGCGCTGAGAGTGAGTTCGCTCCCAGCTGACTGACGAAGAAGTTCACGAAAAGCACAAGATTAAACAGAGTTTAAACTTTCCAAAAGACATCCAGCCAGTTTCCATTGTTTTCTACCCGTGGCAACACATCCACGATGCAGTGCTCAGGTTTAAAGATAAGCTGTAGGGCATGAGCCAAACCTGAAAGGAAGAGGGAGGCAGGTAAGGAAGGAGAGGGAAGAAAGGGAGGATGGGAATGAAGAAGAAGTACAGACATGACACCTCCTCTGTTAATCTAATGAGACGTCAGCCACCTGCATTCTTCTTAGACTTCATACATGCACAGGTAGTTTCTCAAAGCTCAGTCTCTTCCGTGCTCTCTGGCCCACCCTGTTGGTCGGAGCACGTCAGTGGACCACAGTCATGTTTGTTGCCGGGTTTGTGTTTATGAGATGCTGCATGTGTTGTCCAGTTTGTTTACTCCTCCTAGTGGCCGAACTCTGCATCACAACTCATGGTAACCTCTGAAGAACGACACAGACTGACCTTTAAAAGTTACCACTCATCCAACAGAGTGTAATTCAGTGAGTCAGTTCCTGTCATTTGATTGGCTGTCACCCCATACTGTGATGTCACCATATGGTCTGATGAATAAAGAAGTGTATTATCTGTATTATTGTCAAAACACTTTTCTCAAGAGAACCCTAATTACAATGAGCTCCCCACCAGCAAACAATTTGGGAAAGTAGTTGTCTTTTTTATATAAATTGTGGAAATCATATATTTTGATTAAACTCATCATACACAGTTCAAATAAGAAAATGTGTATTTTCAGTATAATATAAAGAACTACTTGATTGATAATAAGACGTCAAATGTAATTGAAGAAAAGAAAAATTTCAAAATAAAATCGAGTAATAAATACGTTGATGTACATGATTTGAATATGGTGCCGCCCTGGCTATGTTTAGGTTAAACGGATTCACATTAAAATAATTGTCCCTGCAGGCATACAACTGGAGGAAGAGGAAATTCGTTCAATATTCCAAAAACATTTGGCCTCACGTTTGTTACATTGTTAACAGTAGTCTCATTGATTGGTTTTTCGTAATTATAGTAATTACAAACTGCAGGAGCAGAGTATTTATATGACAAGTGGTCTCCCAGAGGTCACAGTGAAAACTGAAGTAGCTGCATTTGAAAGCGTTTTAAACACGTGTTGCGCTGCCATTTCAGTTTGTGTGTGACATGTAGTCCCATGAAAGGAAAAACATATCTCTAAAATTAAAATGTTTTAATATATATGAAAATATGATTTAGTCTGTTGTTTCATGTTTTTCAACCTCTAATTTCTGTATTGAACTGCATTTCACTAGATATTATATAAAGTTTAATGTATATTTTCAGTTTTATTAGAGTTTAGAGTTGAATTTACAGTTATTCAATATTTTACATTTTCAAAATAATTGCCGTGAAACATGTAAAGGTTTCCTATTGTCTAAATGTTTATCTGTGTGTGTCATGTGCACATTGGATTTCCCTGGAGAAGAAAGAGGGACACAGCATGGGACAGTGTAATAAGTATTTTATTGCATTTTATAATGCCATTGTCAATAATTAGTACAGATTACATGCAACTAGACCTACTGTACAGTTTTTTATTGTCTGCATGGACAGACACAAGAAGATTCAGGTTACAAATACACAGATATATGTGTGTGTTTTATACAGCATGAAGGAAAGGGCAGTGACTGGCATTACATGGCTACCCGGGGTGGAGGGTCCGAGGGCTGGGCTCCACTGTCTGTCTAAAGCCGTGGTCCAGTCCCTGTCCCCGCCTCCTCCTCGGCTCACACTTTCAAATAACAAGAAACAGAACAAAAAAACAAAAACAAAGGATAAAGAGAGGTAAGCAGGTAAACTGAAACTAAGAAACAATAGAGAGTCACTGCTGAAAATGTACACACATTCCTCAGGTTTAACCAGAGGAGAAATGAAGTGGTAGTTCCATTGGATTCTGGCTGTCTACGTAATAATACCGTCAGGCAATGCTCCGCTTTGAGAGTCCCTTCCCCCTCATGTGACACCTCAGAACTGTCCAATCACACCTCAGGATCTGGGTTTCCCACGTCTTTTGAGTCACTCGCCAGCCCAATCGGACACAGACCGGATCCTACAACACCAACACGTGGATGTACGAGAGATAACAGCTATCTGTAAAGGTGATCAGTGAAGTCAGAGAGTTTTGGAAGTAGCTCAGCGTTTGTTTGGTTATGTTTGTGGCATTGGTTTGGTTACAGTTTGGTTACAGTTCAGGGGTTTGGACTAAGCAATGTTTGCTCGCAATGCCTTTGGTAGTCAGAGGATGAGCTGCATCTCTGGGAGCCGTTCCACATTTTGGTATTGAGACTACACGCAGAGAGGAGGAGTATCAAAAAACTGCGACAGTGTCAGTCTTGGATCTGCAATTGCGGGACGGGGAGATGCGGTTTGCAACTGGTCACCGGCAGCAGGGTGCGGTGTGACTCAGCCACAGCCCCATTTCACCTGCAGACGATTGACAGCTCTGCGGGGTCAGAGTTCAGCACAGGAATGACAGGGGTCAGGGGTCAAAGGGAGGGGGTTGGGGGGGGGTCGGGGGTCACAAGGAAGCTGGGACATATATTGGCACCTGAAAGGACCAACAGCAATACCTTTCTAGAGCTCTGCATTTTTTAAAGCAAGAGAGGGGCTACATATTCTTACATTTTTTTTCCTCTTTCTCTTTTTCTTTTTGGAGGTTTTGGTCCTGTCTTTAGAGAAAAAGTCCTTCTGAGGTATCAATACATAATGAAGTAACTTTTTTGTTTTGTTTTCCATTTGTTTTTTTTCTTTCCTTAAAAATGCATAAATGCAGTACAGAGACAAAAAAGTATCAAAATAGACCTAGCTAAGATAAATATACAAACAGGTGTTACCTAAACCACTGATCTAACTTTTAATCTTTTAATTTTTTTAGAGATAATACACTTAAAAAATCAGCGTCCCAGACGTTTTATGAAGAACTGAAAAAATGGAAACAAAAAAAAACTATTAAAACCAAGATATCTGCAGCACTTAATATGATAAATACATATACTTCAGCATTAGCAGTACAGTATAGGAATCAGAGCTGAAAGCTTTACAATAGCTAAACAGGTGCAGAGGAGAGAAACAAAACAAACAAACCCCAAAAAAAGAAGAGAAAATGAAAGGACAAAATGAGAAAGAATGCCCTGGAGAGATAAGTCAAGCACTAATATACAAGAATACATCATGTTATGCCGAGCTGGAGAGAAAAAAAAAAAAACAGAAGTCTTACATGGCGACCTGTGAACAATCTACATCTTTATAAAACAGCTTTGTTTACAGGTGTACCTTAAAGCACGAGTCAGAGATCATCTATGTACTGGATGCAGCAGTTCCTCTTGGTTTGGATATTACTACTAGTAGTGATGTGTTTCATTAAGCGTCTCTGCGAGCGTTTTGGTGATGAGTGGGGGGGAGGGAGGGGGTGGGGTGACTGCTGTGGATGTGGGTCTTTGGATATCTGGATGGTCAGAGCCTCTGTTTGCACTAACCCATAGCCCTGCGTCTATGCTATCTGTGTGTGTCCCTGTGTGTGTGTGTGTGTGTCTGATATATTCTGCCCATCATTACCCCTGACAGCCAGCTCCCTGCAACGCCACGCGGCCATTAACGAGCGGCTTCTCATTGGCTGCCATCATTAATATGCACACATACAGTCGAAGCACACGGTTCAGAGGCTGCTCACATAGCTCAGTGCTAATCAGGCGCAGGAGCACGGTCAGGTTCACACAGCTGATAGAAAACTTTTATAGAAGTAGCGAGCGCTTCACAACACACTTTGAGACATAGAGAGTGCTTTAGATGTGGTTTAAAGGAGAGGTAGTCGTTTTTAAATTCCATGGAAAGTGAAACATCTCTATGTTTTTGGGCTCAAGCAGATGTGAAAGGGAGTCCGGATCACCAAATAGCTTCTTTTTTTTTTCTCGTCAGTCATACAGTAAGCGCAACACAATTTTGGCATTCATTATTATCATCAAGGAAGAATGGAGAGGAAAAAAAAAATAACATATTCTAAGAGAGTTCAGTCTCCCATTGGCTATGCGTTGAACTGTTTTTCGAAAAGGAGGTAGTGTTATTTTTGGTTTTTATTTTTATCTCGTTGCAAGATGTCTGTCTGCCACTTTGTACTTTGTCAGAAATCAGTCTCTAATGTGACAGGAAACAGTCCTGTTTGAACACAAAGTCATCAGAAAGGTTCGTTAGTTAAATAAGAGTGCACGAGATAGTTTGACAAAAAGTATGAAAATATGAGCCCAACTTTGAATCACATGATGTCCCTTGGTTGTTTTTCCTCTTACATTGGTATAGTTTTTTCCCTAATATTCATTTGGATTGGCTGAAAGATGTGAGTTCTGTAACCACAACGCAGTCCACTTCCTCTTCCTGTAAATACAGATTAAGAGAGGATGTTTGTTTCCTACTTTTAAAAAAGTCAAATTTTTAGTTATGACAGCACCAGAAAAACAGCTTGTAAAGCCAAGTGTTTAACGTCTCTATTTGTTACATGTGCTCAAACACGTCACGAGTGCCTCATACTCAGGTCTGCTCACACTAGTCAGGCCAATCCTTGGATTGTTTGGAATACAGTTTAGCCTGAGAGCGGGAGTTTCACCTCTAAGTGCTATTTTCTTTACTCTTATTTTTTTCGAGGAACTGCGGGAGGTTTTTTAATACTAGGTTTTTTTTTTGGCCTCATACCTAATGCAAGTTATTCATAAACACTTTTGTAAAAAGCTTTCATGTCTCCAAAGTCTAGTTTGCTTCACACACTTTGGTTTTTGGAATGGTCAGCACTGTAAGTCATGTATAATTTATGTGAATACAATAATAGGAATTCAAACTCCTGGTTCGTTGTCTTTTGGCCAGTTCTTTAAGAGGAAGAAGGAAAAAAAAGGGGGGGAAACTCAAAAAGGGGCAAAATAAACTACAGGGTTTTTGGTTTTCTACATATTTCTTTGGTTACCTGTAACAAAAATAAAAACGGGAACAAGCAGAGAACAGATTCAAATAAATGTTAAAATTTGGTATGGCACTGTAGAGAAAAGTAATGCTTTTATGCTCACAGAAAACAAAAAAAGGAAAAAAAATCTCACGTGCTATTCCTTTAACACAAACTCACACAGTGAATTGCAGATAGCTTCTACACAGTAACAATTACAACCATAGAGCTTTGAGTCTGAAGCCGAGCAGAGTTGCCACATTTGGTGTCCCACAGAAAGAATTCCCCTTTATTTCTTTATCAATTTGGACACAGTTCCAGGCGGAGCCTTCGTGGGATGAGGTATTCTCTGACTGCAGTAATAATATATATTTTTTTAAAGCATCACTGATATTTCTCAACTAAATACACAACCGAAAAACAAGTGAATGAGAGAGAATTAACACAAAAAATATTCAGCTGTTAAATAATCTGTCTGGATAATGGAAACTTTAAGTGCTATTTCCAAATTTCTTGCCTGCTACACTTGGGACAGAAACGGGAGAGGGGCGGGGTCACAAGTTGGGACAATACTGCGCTTTCATTTCTTTCTCTCTTTTTTTGCCAATACTCATTTGGAATGGTGTGAGCAACCAGAGTAAATCAAACAAATTACAACACAAAAACAAAAACAGCATTCTTAGAAAAGGTACGTTGAAACAGAACGCCACCATGGAAATATTGATCCTCAAAAAATGATAATAACATCGTCAACATAACATCAAATAAAAAAAGGAAATGACAAAAGCTACCACACGTTTTTTTCTTGTTATACTCCATAATCATGAACAGTTTTCTTTTTTAGTCACAATATTTCTGTAGATGCTTCCTCCCTCTTTTCTATCAGCCTCCTCTCTTATTCTTCTCGCACGTCAAGTGTTCCAAGCTCATCACTCCATCCCTACACGGAGGAGAGGAGAAGGACAGCACCAAATGGTCCTATTCCTGCATTATCTTTTGGGGGGTGGGGGTAGGGATGGAGGTGGGTTGGAAATGTGTTTTGCTTTCCTCACTTAGAAGCAAAGAGTTTAAAAGATGTCCAACACTAAGTGTCTTGCTGGGAGCAGAAGTTTGGGCGCAGACCGGGGCCGCTCCGCATCCGTTCGTTGGGTAGGTGTCGTCGAGGGCTTGGAGCACTGTTGGAGGTCATCTTTAAAAGCACCCTTCCTTCCTTCCTTCCTTCCTTCCTTCCTTCCTTCCTTCCTTCCTTCCTTCCTTCCTTCCTTCCTTCCTTCCTTCCTTCCTTCCTTCCTTCCTTCCTTCCTTCCTTCCTATCTCGAGGCCCAACAGTTCCATTTTGATTAAATCAAATAAAAATGAAAAAGCAAGTGATTGACTCAAGAGGGGGAAGAAGGAGAGGTACACTGCACAGCCCCTGATGACTGCTCCAGATCTATATACACATGATCCTGTGTGTCTTTTTTCATTCTTACACACACTCACACACGCATCTGTGTGTCTTCTCGACTGACGATTAGAGATAAAGCGGCTACCCAGGCAGCCCGAGACGACAGTGAGCAGGGTGTGTGCAGAGTGGTGGGGCGAGGAGAAGAGAGTGTGTGTGTGTGTCAACGCCTCTAGGGGTCTCTACACAGAGGCTGATGTTACCAGGGAGGATAACGAAACATGGTGAGACATGAATGAGTGTGTCTGTGTGCGTGTTTGTGTGAGTGTGTATGCATTAAGTGGTGTTACACCTCTGAGCCAAGTGTCGGAAAAGAAACACATGGAGGTAAAGCAGTGCTCCACAGTCTTCTCTTTTTGTGTCTGAAAGTAACGGAGGTCATCTAACCCTGTTTGGTGTTTCTCAATGTCATCCTTGGTTGCTTGCATTTTCTTCAAAACAAAACAAAAAAAAACATTCTCTTTTTTTCTCTCTTTTTCTCACAAGTGTACTGTCGCTATTTTTTCCTCTTCAGGCTGACGAGAGGGCTCGGGGGGGATTGATCTCGTTGTGTGTCCCGTCCCTCTGGTCCGTTCTCGGATCTCTCCTACTCCAGGTCCTCGTTGGCAAGATCCTCCTCCAGATCGCGCTCGTCGCTCGGCAATGGCAGGCTGTGTGTGACCCCAACCAGGAGGGATACTGGCCGACCGTCCTCATCCACATCAGTGGGCTCCTCCTTCACATGCACCGGGTGGCTGAAGGAGATAGAGCAGGCTGACATTAGAAAAAGGAAAAGGGGAAGTTTTAAAGAGCATATGCCAGTAGCAGACTTTCTACTTGATGACACTGCTGCCAAATATGCTGATGCTAATTATACGATCAACTGACCCAGGTAGTTTAATTGTGATTTGCTCACAAATGTGCAATGGAAATTACAAGTCATGCAGGCGTGGCAATCACCGCTCAACAACGAAATATTTAAATCTCATAGGTAATGTTTGATTTAGGAAACTATGATGTGGTTACATTATGATGTGGTGAGTGTGGGTTACTTTGGTAGAAAATACCAGAGTAGAAAACTGCATGTCATTTTAGAATCATTGTCATAACTTGTTCTGATTTAAAATATTGCAAAACCTAGAATTGTATAATTTTTTTTTACAACCAATGAAAAGTTTTTAAAAAACAAACATGAACATCCAGTATTTCATGCAGTAAAAAGTCACAAACAGCACATAGATCATTGCAGAGCCGACAATCTCCAGTGAAACTAGAATTTTAGGTTAGCAGCATCTTAAAGCAGGGGGACAAACATTTTCCTGAATGTGTTAGATTCTGTCCTGTTGTGTAAAATTCTCTCTAATTACATGTAAATGATTTCTCAGGTAAGTCATCTCAAATAAAGATAATAATACAAATATCAGTACCACATTAGCACCATCACTACTGTATTTAGATTCACACTGATAAAAATGACAATATTAGTTTGAGACTGAGCGTTGTGCAGACAGTAATTATCTTTAAACTCAGGCACAGGTTAAAGTAGTTTTGTCTGCTTGAACATGTGTGTGTGTGTGTGTGTGTGTGTGTGTGTGTGTGTGTGTGTGTGTGTGTGTGTGTGTGTGTGTGTGTGTGTGTGTGTGTGTGTGTGTGTGTGTGTGTGTGTGTGTGTGTGTGTGTGTGTGTGTGTGTGTGTGTGTGTGTGTGTGTGTGTGTGTGTGTGTGTGTGTGTGTGTGTGTGTGTGTGTGTGTGTGTGTGTAGTAAGTACCTGTACTGGTGAGGGCTGAGCGTGGGGCTGCAGCTGCCGTTGCTGTTGACCTGCTCCACAGTGGAACTGACATCGTCGTGGCCCACGTGCAGCATGTTGAGGCTGGCTGCAGATGGAGGGCTCACCAGGGGAGAGCTGTTTAGCATTGACAGACTGCTCTCTGCCAGCGCCGCCTATACACACACACACACACACACACACACACACACACACAGAGTCAAATCAAATTGGAGCTTGGTTATGTTTGTTTTCTAAAATTATGACATATCAAATTAGATAAGAAAATGAATTAATGAATAAATAAACACATGAATAATAAATAAAACTCTGTCCACTAGAACCAGAAACATTCGACTCATTATTATTTTAATATATTTAAACATTAATAATCAAAGTTGTTTATAAGATCAATTGACACATAATGTAAAACACAGCATAGTAAATCTTCACAATGACTGATGAGTGTTTCTTAATGTGCTGATGAGAGCGCTTTCTCATGGGGAGCTTTTGAATCCACTCACTTGCTAGTTCACTTGACAAACCACTAGGGGGCACTTATATACAGTACTTTCCACACCATAGCTTGTACTATAACATTTAAGTCCCTGTCACGAGAGTGAGTGAGTGTGTGTGTGTGTGTGTGTGTGTGTGTGTGTGTGTGTGTGTGTGTGTTCCAATGAAGGAACATGGAGAGAACCTGACTAGAACACACACAAGCAGTGAAACAGAGGAAACAACAGGTCACAGCTTTACACACTCACATCCAGCTACAGATGTGAGGCGGACTCTACCTTCACTTCTCACACAGGAAATAAAGTGCGGTAAAAAGAGAAGGAGGGGAATTCTCACTCAGAGATGGATTTTCTAGGACATGCGATAATTATATGCAGTAACCTTAATTGACAACTACTTGACGCTATAAATCATCTCAGTCGCAAAATTGCAAGCGTGTGTGGGTTTGGTGTGAGATGGGTCGAGTGTGTGTGTGTGTGTGTGTGTGTGTGTGTGTGTGTGTGTGGAGGTGGGGTGGCGTGTGTGAGAGAAAGTGAGGTGGGAGGTGAGAATGTGTTGATGTGGGAGAAGGAGGTGGCGTGAATGTCGTTAGGGAATCTGCTAATTATGAGAGGGAATTGATATCAGTGCCCTTGATTGCGATTGGCTGCCCTGTGTGTGTGTGTGAGTGTGTGTGTGTGTGTGTGTGTGAGCGAGAGAGAGAGGAAGAGAGAAAGAGGAGCAGAGGGCATTCCTTACCTGGTAGCTAGCGTTTAGGGATCCAAAGCCCAGGCCTGAAATCATGTTTTTCACCAGAGTGGGACTTCTACACACACACAGACACGTACAAGGGGAAAGAGAGAGAGAGAGACGGGTGAGAATCGCAGATTAATTGCACATGTTGGAAGATGTCACCTCAGCCAAAGTGCTCTGACAAATCTCACAAATATGTTTGTTACAAGTAGAAACATACACAGACTGTAAACAGATGCTAAAACACACACAGAGAAAGTGTTTGATATCTGGTGCGCAGGTGTGTGTGTGCGTGCGCGCGTAATTATCCCTGGTTTCTCTGGCGGTTGGAGAGAACATCTGTTTACACACGCTAACAAGGTTTTTTGCTCTCTTGCATCTCACACAGCTGCTTACTAATGGTGTCGACAAACAGGGAAAAACACACAACACACACACACACACACACACACACACACACACACACACCACACATACAGTACATACACAAGTCAGCAGCACTCTTATTCTCAATGATTGCTGAGTTGGCCTCTCGGTAATAATAGAGGGACCATTTAGGCAATCATCGTGCCAGCATCCATAAGCTCACACTCACATCTCACTCCTCTTAAATGTGTGCATGACAGTGTGCGCATATATATGTGTGTGTGAGTGCATGTATGTATGTGACTGTGTGTGTTCTTACCCGGTCATCTTTGGTGGTCTCCTCTTTTGGTATTCGACTTCATCCACAGTCCACACGGCTCCCTTCACGTTCTCAACACGAACAAAACACTTGTGCAGACTCAGGTTGTGGCGCACAGCATTCTGGGAAAAGAGAGAGACGGACAGAAAAGACAAGCTTTATTAGGACTGAAGGCCAGGCAATCCTGTTTGTGTTTTTTTCCATTTATTTACTGTTTTCTGTTTTATTTCCGCCACCAAGGAGATTGCCTTTGTCTGTTTGTTAGCAGGATTACGCAAAATCTACAACTGTCTCAACTGATTTCCATAAAATTTTGTGGAGGGGTGGGGCTTGACCCAAGGAAGAACCCATACAATTATGGTGTGGATCGAGATCAGGGGGCAGATCCAGAATTTTTTTTTTCTGTCTTTAACATTGCGAGATGGATTTTTCAAGTGGAAGACTGATATTTGAGTTGGTGCAATTTGGTGCAGATCCAAATAAAAATCTGGATCTAGTGAATTTAAATGTGGTTTCTTAAGGGGGATGTTGGGCCTTGGCAAGGCCTCCTAGTTTTGTTTCAGAATTTTATTTTATTTCCATGAAATGTTTTTCCTTTGGACTATTTACACAGAAATTTAAATGTTGTTAAATCGGCATTAAAATATTTGTTCTTTCTTTTCCCACAGCTCATAAATATTCCAGCACACTGACAGCCTGGCTCATAGTGGAAGCAATCACCGAAAAACGACCTTTTAATGCCAAGATGGAATGACATTGTGAACTTTTCCTGTAAAGTGAAACAATTTGTTAAGTGTTAGGTATAATTCCCTGGTGTTGCCTGATAACATAACCTCTAAGTTGTTTTTTGTCTTAAACATGCATCTTCAGTTGCCACAATATTCCATGACTTCGACGTGTGAACTCAAAACACGAGCTGAAACTGTTGTTTTTGAAGTCATTACCTTGCTGGAGGTAAGAACACTCACTCAGCGTGTGCTCAGTACAAACAATGCTTCTCAGCTTTTTGTGAGGTGACTTTATGCGACGTGTCACCAGAGAATAATGGTCCTTTTTTACCCATCACTTCTTATAAACACACACATACTGTAGCTCCATGTACAGTGCTAATGCAAGGCAGCAATTCTCTAGTAGCGTTATTTTATCTCAGAAAATGTATAATCAGTCATCATCAGCACGCACACACACACACACACACACACACACACACACACACACACACACACACACACACACACACACACACACACACAGACACAGAGACACAGGCACTCAGACGGGCAAGCAGGCAGGCACACCACTATCTTTGTCTCACCCCCCCAGGGACAGGCCTCCCTTTTCATCTGCTATTTGTAGTTTGTTCATGCCCAATTTCATTACCAATTTTAATTCGTCTATAATTAAATCCTGCATATTCTCTCTGACACGCTGTTCTAAGCCGAGAGAGAGGGACAGGCCAGGCATGCATCACTCCACGCCATAATTACACACACACACACACACACACACACACACACACACACACACACACACACACACACACACACACACACACACACACACACACACACACACACACACGTAATTACACAAGCCATAATCAGTAGAGGAACCCTTTCTCCCCCGCATCCCCTCAACCCCCGAGCTGTGATGCTAAGTTTTGTAAATGAGTCTGACCCCAATCTCTGCCCGCCACCCTGACAGTGCAAACACACAAACACACACACACATACACACACAGACACACACACACACGCTTACGCCAGACACCAGTGCTACTGCAGTGCTATTTGCATTTGTCTCCGTGATGAAAGCCTAATTCTCCCAGTTAAAACATTGGCAGTCATTTACAGTGGGTCGCAGCACATGTGCCACTCATCTCCACTCCCTCAGGCTGAGAGGGGGGAAGGGGCTGGACGCAGGTATATTTTCTTGACTTGTGGATTGTATACAGTAAATATTTGAGATCTGAGATATTTGAGTTGTGTTTCTGCCTGTTGCATGATGGGATGGGATCCTGGCATATGATCGTAAACAGAAATATATGTGAGCAGATAGGATGATTAATAAAATCATGAACAAACAAGTATAAAATGAGGGATAACAAAACAGGTTAGTGTTGAACAGCAGAAAAAATCTAATCAAAATTCCTTTCTTAAGGGAAGCGCATTGAAAATATTGATATTCCAATATTTAAGTTAAACTCTCCAGAAAAACAAGTGTTACTCTGACTATTAATACTATTGTATGTCATATTTTTGTATGATTACTACTGATGCTTTAATATCAAAGTACCCAATTACAGTTATGTAGTTCTAATTCTAGGTTTTGTATGATGTTGTCTATGATATGTATCTTAATTTACAATGTAACTTGCAACTAAAGCTGTAAAATAACTGACTAATATTAGTACTATATTAGAATTGAGAAGCATGAATTACGTTCCACCACTAGAGTTCAAAGTGAAGCCTCTTATAGAGCACTAATTGGATTTTTAATCCCATTAATTTAATTCTTATGTACAGCTTTTCTTGTTATTTTACTCATACTATTATTATTATTATTGCTTATTACAATTTTACATGTGGCATCAATTTACCCCTCAAGTGCATCTAGAAATAAAGAGTGACAAACAGAATGAAACCTCTTCTTTCAGGCTTCCGTCTCATTATGTAGCACCTTGAAATAACACTCAGCTCTCCTCCTCCCTCAATCATCCTTCTCTTTTTCTCTCTCTCTCTCTCTCTCTCGTCTCTTTCTCATTCTCTTTCCCTCTGTTTCTCTGATCAATGACTTCCACTCCCTGACACCGCTGCTCTCCTCATGAAATATAACAGCCTATTAAAGGACATACATCTCTGCGGCTCTATTTGACTCGGCGAGCCGCTATATAAATACATAAGGCCGCGCCAAGCTATATTTAAAGGTCTGCGAGGCCAACGGCGCAGGAAGCAGACACCAGACATTAATAGTTAAAATTCATAAAAGTCAGATGAGGAACTAAAGATATTCCTGGCTGCCCCCATCTCTTAACCCCCTCCACACCACGCCGTCGTCCTGTCACCTCCCCTCCCTTGGTTTTAGGGGCTATTAGAGGAAGGCCGGGGTTCTCTCCTCAACCCCTCCTCCCCCACCACCCACCTCTCTCCCTTTCCCTCTCTCTGGAGGAACTGACACTCAAATTAGTGTGAGGTTTCTTCAGAAATGGGTCAGCACCTACGATGGTGGGATCAGGCCAGTAGTGTGTGTGGGAAAGAATTCGGTGTGTGTGTGTGTGCACCAGCTCTGTATGTGCATTTCTATAATGAGGCTTTATCACGGCTAGATGTGGCTCTACTGGGACGAGCGGGGCCGACTCTCCATGTGCCATGTTCGAGGTGAGAGAATTGTTTATGGCTGATAGGGAGAGAGACGGAGTGGGAGAATGGAAGAAAGAAGGATGGAGTGAATGAGGAGAAACGTAGGAAAGCTTCTCATAAAGAACAGAAACAACCATTAACTGTCATATCAGTCATATCTTTTGCAGAGCAGAGCAGAGTCAGCGTTTGAAGAATGAGGAACAAGAACGCGTGTGTTCTTGAATCATTGTAAGAACAGGCTTCATTACATTTAGGCCCATGGAGCGACTCCATTTTCTACAAAGTGACTCACTTGGCCTCAGTGTTTCAAATAACAGTAAAACCTGCCCACTAATTTTGTTAATTTTTTCTCTCTCTCATCGTGGTCGAACAATTCTCAGCTGGCATTGACTTTAGTGAAGGGCTTCATCAGTGGGCACAGACCACATTTACTTTGTAGACATTTAGCTCTGATTGAGTCTGAGCCGTATCCAAACTTACATTTTCTAAATACGCCGCGGCTCATTTTCACCATCGTTTCAACAACTTCAAAATACTGTGTGAATTCATCTGGTTTCTATCTTTCATCGTTCAATTTTGACTTTTCTAGAATAACCTTTTGTAGCATAAAGTGAGCTTGAGGGATTTACATAATATTGGTTCAGCATTAATGGAATTTAGGTTTAATAAAGGGATTATTGAGTTTAGTTAGATATAAGCATATATATGGAAATAAGATAAGATAAGATAAGATGAAAAAAATATTGATCCGCTAGTAGAAAATGTAGCTAGAAAGAAATATGAATTGAAACAGAATCTAGAATAAATAAGATAAAAATAGAAATACTATATACAATATTAGACTGTTTTATAAATTTGCAATATAAAGATTTGAGTCTTAGACTGTGGGGGGCTGTGGCGTTATGCATTGATTATGATGGCACAAAGGAGCCCCCCCATGCACTTTGAGGTACGTGGCTGGATGAGTCTGTGGCTGAATGTGATCCTGAGCTGCCTCAGTTAAGCAGAGAGGGGATGAGAGGGGCTGTCCATGATGGTTTTCAGTTTCTTCCTCTCATCCTCTTCTCCGTCACTGCCTCAAAACACTGTCCTGTTCCATCCCCACCAGAGAGCAGGCCCTCCTCACCAGCATGTTTGTTTTTTTAAGCCCCATTTGAAGGATGTAGTGAAAGTCAGGGTGTATATGATGCGCCCTTACCTTCCATGTTGCTGTGTTTCTCCTGAAGTAGGCAAACTTCCGTGTAAACCAGTTGTAGATTTCATTGAGAGTCAGCTGTCTGTCTGGGGACTCCAGAATGGCCTGAGGACAGGAAGTGAGAGCAGACAAAATGTAAAGGAGATCCCAGATGGAGAGAAGAGATGGTGCAAACGGATCTGAGGGGAGACTTACATGACGTATAAGAGAGGCGTAGGTAAAGGGAGGCCTGACATCAGCGTTCTTGTAGAACTCACAGTTCTGAGCCAGCTCTAAAAAAACAGGAAACATCGTAAGAAATTAACTCTGGTGAGCTACATATTTACAAATTATGAGTGTGTAGTGTAACATTTACAAAATCAAATTCAATGTAAACGTTAATAAATGAAAGAAAAAGTAAGGATCAATACAATGGTTCAAAATATTAAAACTGTGTCTGAAAAAAATAACATCTAACAATGTGTATTGAATTGTTTGATATAGGTCTTTACACCTTGATACCATTTACAGACTGTGATATTATTTTACGCCACATATTTTAAAATATAATGCTTGGCTACTTGACATCATAACTAAGGGCTACAGTATATCTATATCTATATCTATATCTATATTTCTTTTCTTTTTTTTTACTGCAGGAAAGACTACATCAGTGGTTGTGCCATGAATGAAAGGTGATGGCTGAATGGAGACGTACTGTAATTACTGTGGAAAAGAAGAAAAACCTAATGCTGGATTTAAAAAAAAACATAATTAGGGTCTATTATTAATCATTTAATAAATAATTAGATAATATATGATAATGACACAACTAGGAAGGCACTGAGTGAGGTTTGGGGAAATGTCTACCTGAGGCGATGGGGGTGCAATACTTGTCGGAGTTGCGCCTACGTATGGGCCCGACACCGTGCGTGTGGGAGTGGGAGTGTGTGTGCAGGCTGGAGGAGCTGATGACCGAGGGTCCCTGGCGCAGCGGGGTGATGGGGGTGGCGGCCGAGGTGGGGGGGTGCTGAAGGCCCTCTGAGTAGGCATCGCTGTCCCGCTTCAACAGAGAGCCACTGGAAGCCAGGTTCAGCTGGAGAGTGGCAGAGACAGACACAGAAATAAGGGGGAATGGTTCAGCTTGTTTGTCCCCCACAGAAGTTTCATTGTTTTTCTATCCGTTTGATCAAATAAAATAAAATAATATAAAGAATCTAGATAAAATAAAAAAACTATACATTCAAATATAATTAAAAAAGTCAACAACACAAAATAAAATCATAATAATAATTTAAATAAAATAAGGACATTTCTGCATTTTTAAAAAATATACAAAACAATTACATCCTATCCAATGTACTTATATTGTAATCATTGCAGTATGTATTAATTTACTTTGAGTAGACTGGTATCAGCCTCAAAAGGTGTGAAACGTTTTATTACAAATCAAAGGGGCTTAATTAACTTTGTGTCCCTTAGCTATGATTATAAAAATGTTTAGTTTCTGTCCAAAGTGTGAAAAATTGTTTTAGTTTGGGGACAAAGATTTTATTTATATGACTGATGCTTCACTCATGTTTAAAGCTTCACCATCTGCTGGTGCTGTTTACAGGGAAGCATCATGTAGATAAGATCAGGGTCAGGTGATACCAGTGCATTAGATGATTTGTTTGTGTCATATACATAACAAATATCTTCGTGGATAATGTTTCTAAACAGTTTTGTTGTGTCTCATTAGTTGTGTAAGAATATTGACATATATGGGGTTGTACCAATGCTCTGTCAAACATAGAGCACAGAAATGAAACTACACGGGCCAGCAGGACCTGAAATTTGAAGTTGTTTAACTGACAGCAGTATGGAAGCTAAATCTAGGAAGGGTTACTGATGTAAACTCACATCATCACGAAAAAAATAATAAAGCCATTGATATTCCCCATGAATTTCCGTCTCTACCAGTTCCCAAAAGCAAACCCACATCCTTGTACAGAACCACACATACACAATCACACACACTGAACATGAACATATATTTATATACACAGCGCTGGCTGCAATTAACCCTGAGCTTACAAAAACAAAACCACACGACAGCATGTTTGTAAGACGGGAACACACACACACACACACACTCTGCAATGGCAAAGTCTTCACGGACTAATACGGCCCAATTAGGCAGAGCCTTGCACACGCACGCACACACATACACAAAAAACCAGTGCGCCCAGTCTCTGTGGGACAACCGTTGTAGGGATGCTAGCTTAGGACTAATTAAAACCACAGTGTGTATGTGTGTGTGCATGTGTTGTCTATATGTATGTAAAATGTGTGAATTGCCTCTCTCTCTCTCTACTCTGCCCCCTCTCCGTACCATTTAAGCTGACTGGAGGGGGCGGGGCTGTTTAACAGGTACTTCATTAACGCCGCAACCCTGCCACATCACCACGGCAACAGTCGAACCCTGTTAATTGAGGCCAAGCTTTGTTTCCATTCCTGACGCTCCTCCCCTGCCCCTCCTCCTCCAATCCCTGACCCCAAGGCTCGTCTCCAGTGGTGACAGAACACGCCTCTTCCTGATTTCCCATTAGATGTTAATGGCAGCTGATCCCCCTGTGATCAACACATCACCCAGACACACAAAAGTACACACAAACACACACACACGCGTTGCCACTCGGCTGCACCCATTTATATCCCCTCAAATTAAGACACTCCACCTCTAATTGACAATTAATTTCAACATCTTCATATTTTAATAAGACTCCTCGTCAATCTGAATAATGAAATATTCATTAGATACCTAATAACAACTTTGCCAAGCAGTGTGGACACAGACACACACACACACATCACATCACATCAAATTTCGTTCCATTTTGTCAGCACACCAAAAATGCTGTGAGAGATTGCTCTGGCAGCTTTCTCTAAAAAGAACAGGCTGAATCAAACACAAATCTGGGCTTCAACACAATCTGTGAACAGCTGAATTTATGACGTTCTCTGAGGACTGAAACAGAAATGTATAATGGGAAGTTTAGACAGAGAGGAGAGAAGGAAGAAAACAAGAAGGACAAAGAGAAGAAGAAAAAAGAGAAGAACGAGACAAGCAGAAAGTCGTCTTTGTGATTTATTAATGATATAATAACCCTCACTGGTCAGTAGAGGGTGCAGATATCAAGCTAGACAGGAAAAGAGGAGTGTTATATCCCAGGAAGGTTAAGCAGTAAAGAAACTGATAAAAGAAGAGTTTGTGTGTGAATGAGATGTAACAGTGGAAGCTCGGTGCCAGAGGGTGAGGGGTAATGTAATGTAGGGTCCAGGGTGTTGTGGTGTACTCACAGGTTGGTTAAAAGGCTTTGGCTCTGAGGGGCGCATGTGCAGGTGGGTCATCATGGCCTGGAGTCGCTCACTCTCTTTCGCCAGCTGTAAAACACACAGGGATGGTAATCTTCATGAAAAAACATTTTTCTCAATTACATTGATTTACAATTACAATAACACCTTCGGTGGAGAGATAAGTGTGAGCGGTAGCTGCCTCCGCACCCGGAGCTCTCTCCCTCACACACTCTTACACTCGCCTGCAGACACACTCGTCCCCGTTTGACATTGTAAAGCACCATTTAAATTGCTCCTGCTACAACCTGTGGAGACGCTGCATCCTGTGTGTTTGTGCACGAGTGCATGCTTATACACCCGAAGCCTCCAAAAACATGGGATCTAAAGTAAGACTGATTTGTCTCATTAACATACATAAACACACACAAACAGTGACGTGTGGCAATGTGCAAATATGAGGAACTCAAACACAGTGCCTGTGCTGCTGCATGCATGCATTGTGAGTGTGTCTGTGTGAGAGTGGTCCAGTTATTACTCATGTTTACACAGTCACATTATGGGGACATGTCTTCCTCATAGGGACAAAAAAGGAGATCTCATAACTTAAATCATTAAATTTGAGGTAAAGACATGATTTAAGGTTAGGTATAAGTTAAGTTTTAGGTTAAGATTATGTTTAGAGTGTGAGGGTTTGGGTTAGGCAAGTAGTAACTATGGTTACGGTTAGAGTAAGTCTCCAGCAAATCAATGTAAGTCAATGTAATGTCCTCGGAAGTCATGGAGACACGACTGTGTGTGTGTGTGTGTGTGTGTGTGTGTGTGTGTGTGCGTGCGTGCGTGTGGGTGTGTGAGTGTATGGAGCGTGGAGTGGTGGGCTTCCTGTGGACTGCTGAGGGATAAAGTGACATGTTAGGGAGAGAGAGACGTCCATCGTGATGTGATGTGACACCAGCTGCCTCTCTGTCACTTTGCGTTCCCTAGTGGTGGCTTGAGGGGCTCAGCTAAACGCTGTTTACTACCACCACCAAACACAACTCTAACCCTAATTCTGGGCCGCCGCCCCCGTTCCACCACCCCCTCTAACCCCCTTCTCCCCCCTCACACTACACTATGACGTGAATGGAGTATTCAGGGCCGTTTTTGGAAACCATGTCAAGACGAGTGTGAAGGGACAGGTTTTGTATCTTCACTTTGGAACTTTTCTTACTTACTACACACATCTCATCCAGTGTTGGTATTTTTTTCTTTTGCTGGAGCATTCAGATGTTTCAAGAGCTTTGCGTGCATGAACCACTTTAAGAACAAGAGAGGCAGTGCAGCCTGGTCCTACACTTTCTAGCTCGTCTCTCTCTCCCCTTTCTCTTTTCTCCTCTTTTCTCCTCTCTCTCCCTCCTCCCCTCTCTCAGCCTCGCTCTCTCTTGCTGGTGACCGGAGCAGCTTTATAATTGGAGCAGCGATGGCAGCTTCCCTGCCGACTGCTCCTTTTAAATTACAAGCTCCACTGCTCTCCATAAACTCTGCCCTGCCTCAGACAAGTTACTGCCATTGACTGGCTGAAACAGTCCTCAAGACTTTGTTTGTGAGCGGATGTAAATTAAGTGTCTTAGTTCGAGCGTGTGTGTTAGCTCACCTGTATTTCCAGCTGCTGAACCACCTGCATCTGGACTCGGCACTGAGCAGTGCTGCGGTCATCCAGGGCATGCTCATTGTTCAAGTGCCTGGAGGAGAGAAGGGGGGGGAGGAAAGATATAAATGTGACGATCAAAGTGCTGCTAGTCCAGTTACACTCATGTCAACAGACTGGATGATGAAGTAACAAAACTCAGTCCTTTGACTTTTATACAAACGGAGCTACGAGCCGTTTCAGTAAGACATAAATAAATCATAATCTAGGAGGTTTATTTTGTCTAGTGAAGGACACAGCAGCTGTGTTTTGTGTGTGTATACTTCACTGGTGCTCAGTGAGGCATGATCTAAGACAACCACCTGGATATGAGCTCATGTGTTATCACACAGAGCCTTATCTTAAGACTTTCTGTTAGCGAAACTCCACTCCACTTATTAACACTGCTGTGCATGTGTGTGTGTAAATGGTGGCGCTGTTTGTTTCCTCCAATGTGGGAGGACCCGAGACCTTCTGATCTTTCCCAGTGCACCCCTCCCTGTCTCCCTTCCTTCATCCCTTTCTCTCCCCTCTGTCATCGCCAAGGTTATTCACAGGTTGCCGCCGCTAGTCCTGTGTGTATGAGTGTGTGTGGGTGTGTGTGTTCATATGATTGTGTGAGATACATAAGTGTCAATATATCAGAGCAGTTTTTCTGATATCATGTGGTGTTAACCTGTAATCTTCATAAATCTGCTTTTTAGACTTGTTTATACTGAGAGTGTATCTAACACCAAGAAATGTGTGTGTTTGTAGTGTGTGTGCATGTGAGCGTGTGTGTGTCTTCGAGAAAGTAGAAAGTTAGGCAATATCAGGCGAAGACTGGAAATGAAACAAAAACAATGATGTCATGGCATGGCTAATCCAGGCAGATAGACGGCTCAACACAAGTGCACGATAATAATAACAAAAACATGATCTCACCCTTCTCTCCCCCTCTCTCTCTCTTTGACTCTGTATCAGGCTCTCTCTCCCTCTTTCCCACTTGCACTTCTGTCCACTCCCCCCCTTTCCCACTCCTCTTCCCCCGCAACTCCCAAAATGTCTATGATTCACACTCATTCCAACCAAATCTGCCCCCCAAAACCCTCCTGTCTCTCTATAGCTGGGCCATAAACAGTAGCAGAGTTTTCTTTTTTTTCTCAATGTGTCCCGACAATGAGGCTCTGTTTACTCCTCTGAGTGCTGGCAGACAAGGCTTTAACCCACATTACACCGAGCTCCACCGACCACAACCAGAGTATTATACCAGAGGACAGGGAGGAGGAGGAGGAGGAGGAGGGGGAGAGGTGGGTTAGAGAAGAAGAGGAGAGGAGAAGAAAGGCCTCAAATAGTGGAGTGTCCCCCTCCTCTGTTCTTCTGTTCTACCCTTTTCTCTCCTGGGGCGATGACTAAAGCTGGCTGGAAGGGAGCGCACTGTCGGACTGACAGAATTATCTGTCACTGCCTCTATTTTTTTCATCTCCCTCTTTTTCTCTCTCTCTCTCTCTCTTACACACACACACGCACACACACACACACACACACACACACACACACACACACACACATACAGGCACACACACTATCACTCTCCCTCTCTCTCTCTCTCTGTCTCTCTCTCTCTCTCTCCTTCCATCTGCCCCGGGGCTACGTGAAATGAGACACCAAACAACAGCTTTCCTCTCCAAACTTTCCCAGCCTGCCTACGAGCTTTGATCTGACTGTCCGATGCCATCACAATCACCACGCACACTGCTGTGATTATGCATGTGTGTGTGTGTGTACATATTTCATCACCCAGGCTTATTATTATTAATAACTCCATTGCTCAAATAGCTAAAAGTTCCAGATAATTAGAGGTTGAGTTTGTTTAGGGCTTCATTAGAGGCTTGGGAAGCCTTTGTTAGCAGCCACAGTGCCACGGGGTAGTCCACTGTGTGACAGAGGAGGAGGTGTAGCAGAGTGTCAAGGCCAGATACCACATCAGCATGCCCCAGTGACTCCAAACTGGCAAGTAACAGCTACGAAAGACGTACGGAGGGAGGAGAGGAGGAAGAAAAGTGCAAGAATATGGAAGCAGAGAGGGAATGAGTAAGAAAGAGGTTGTTTGATGTGTTCACCATTGATGTGGAAACTAAATGTGCTTATGGATGAGCTAACGAAGAATAATTGTGTATTTACACAGAAATACAATGCGTCTGACCCTTCAGAGTAAAATATACAAAACACACAAAAAACTATGGGTGACGAACATATGACCTCAGACTTCCTTATTTAGATCTCTTATTAGGGTCTGTATTAAGGAAAGCAAAAGAATAAAACAAACACAATCAGCCACTAAAATGAATATTATATAGCTGAGAAAAAATTATGTAGAGGAAGATAAGAGATTAAAATAAATCCTTTGAAAAAACAAAGAATTTACACACATGAACGTATGTACCTGTGTGCATGTGCGTCAGAGCAAATGTGAAATGTGATGCAACAGATGGCAACAGATGAGTCAGTGGGGTAATGCAAGACTCCAGTGATTGACATCTCCACGTATAGCTCATACTGTAGCTTCACTTTGTTCTGCTTCCTCCCTGGTGCCTACAGGTAAACTGAATCAGAGATCGTGTCATCTCTCTTCCTTTCCTACAGAAATACTAGGGGCTAGTGCTGCTGAGTTTTTTTTTTTTTTTGTAAGTACCAGGCGTTGTGTGACTACAAAATAAATTCAATTCACTTCTGTCTGTTTGTAAGTACGATTAAACAAAAACTACAGGGCAGATCTCCACAAAACTTGGTGGAAGAATATAGTATGGATCAGTAATTAGCTCATTAAATACTGGTGCAAATCCATGACTTGTTTTTAACTTACTTTAACATTGAGAAATAAGGTGATTCCCAACATTTTCCTTGATTTCCCAGACAATAATTCAGAGATGTTGATGAAAAAATCAGGCATATTAAGGGGACTGATATGAAAACTGTGTGAAATTTGGTGCAGATCCAAAACCCAGATCTAGGGAATTTAAATGTGGTTTCATAAGGGGACTGTTGGGCCTTGGTGGATGTATGCGCTCTACTGAGTGCCATTCTAGTTTGAATTTAAATAATCATATTATTAAACTCTTCTGAGACATTCGTATCAAAAAAATAATGCATTTCTTTTGGATTGTGCGCTGTGATTGTATTAATTTATAACCCTGACACATTATACTTTGTATCATATTTTACTTACTTGATGAACTGTCCCATGTCCTCACACAGTGCTTCACAGCCGGGCCACTTACACTCTCCATGGCCGTAAAGTGGATGGGAGCCTGCATGTTCCTCATGACTGTGGACAAAGAGAGTCACAGAGACAGTTAAACAGATGCTGAATTATGTCCATAAAACATACAGCAAATACTTAGAATAAGGAGCATTAATGTGCCACACTCTCGTGCACAAACACACACACACACATGCAAAACCGACTACAGCAACAGCATCAATGCAGCCATCTGAGTCTGGTTAGCAGTCATTAGTTTGTACAGCTCACAAAGCCAAGTGCAGAGAGAGAAGGATAGAGCAAAGTGGGGTCAGTTACAGAAGCCAGGCAAATAAGGGAATTGCTCCAGCAACCTCAGAGGCACATTTTGAAGTCCATGACCTGTCTTTCTGTCCTTGGCGTGTGTTGTGCAAGAGTGTGTTAGTGTTGGTGTGTGTTCTTATGTTTCAGGAGTTGACACAGAGTCGGCACAGGACCAACCAGCCATGACTGATTGGCGGCGGCTGCCGTCATATGCTGGTTGTTCTTTTGTGGTGAGCTTATGTGTGTGTGCGCATGTGTGTACATCTGCGTATATTTATGAGTGTTTGTGTATTTGTATATGTGTGTGTGCAATGATGAAAGACAGGGCCAGGCGTGGTTTTGGGCCCTGGGTAAAATAAGTCTATCCGTGCATGTGTGTGCGTGTGCATGTGCGCATGTGTAAGTGCATGTGTGTGCAGCAGGTCCAGTAGCACATGTGGTTCAGACCTGGATCTTCGCCGGCGACTGCTGTCTCCACGTATATTTACATGACTGTGTATGTGTGTGTGCATGCGCGTGTGTGTGAGGGTGTGCATTGGGATGGGGATTCTCCCAAATCAACATCAGAAGGTTGTCTAACAGAAACCATTTGTCTCGCAGATGGAAACATGTCTCTCTCCCTGTCTCTTTCCTTTTTCGCCTCTTCCTGATCATATGTGCCGGCTGAGGTTGGAGCTGTGTGTGTGCATGTGTGTAGCTGCACGTGTGTGTTTTGTGTGTATGCATGCGCTGGCTGTGGTTGAGTCAACGCAGAAGCAGCTCAGACAGCAGACATGACAAACTTCTGGCAACCACATTCTCGTCCACATCAGCCATGCATTTGCTTAGCAGACTAACACACTAATGCTACACCCTTTGTGATCTAGTATAGTCAAAATCTGTCGGGATACCAGAGGCACGCTGTAGCTGTTGCGTGACAGTGTGTGACATATTTGATCAATTATTAAAAGCTCTTTTAATTAATAGTTTCTGACCCATGTCGACCTACTCCAAAATGAGGTCAAAGGTTAGGGTCAACAAAGGGCATAGAAGCAAGCAGTGAATCAGTGCTAAAGGACACTTCAGACCACCCTCCCATAGCACGTCTCTCTGTCTTTTCCACTCATATGTGTGTGTATGTGTGAGTGTAAACAGGCTACTCACTGGCTGGGGGGTTGGCTGCCTTTGGAGTAAAGGGGGACATGGTCATCTCCGCTGTCTGCCTTGGTGAAGGAGGATATCCACTCAAACAGTCTGGCTCTTAAAGATGGAGACAAACCCATGAGCAGCCAATACAGCCTTGGGAGAACACAAGCCTGACACAGCATACATGCTACAAATACACCTGGCACATGCATCCCTCATCAAGCCCACATTACACTGAGGAATTTATCTCTACAGACACACCGCCTCTCTCTCCTCCTCCTCCTCTGCATTCACAATCCTCTCCTCTCTTCTCCTGCAGAACATACCGAACCCAACAAACCTCCTATCAAATGAGCTGAGGTGATGTTTACACCCCGGAGATGTGTGGTATGCCACATGTGCATGTTTTGTTCCTGCGTTTATGAGTGTGGATATGAAAGAAGAACAGCTAAAAAGGTTCCAGGTCGAAAACGACTTAGCAGGAGTGTGTGAATTAGAAAGACTGGAGGTCACACAGAGGACACACACAAACACACCATCACTATGTGAAAGGTTTCAGTACCTGTCTCTCTTTGGGGTGTGGCTCTGTCCGTTTTGCAGGCTGTGCAGTGGGATGTGAGCGCTGGCAGCTTTGGGGAAGGCTGAGGTAGAGTTGGAACTGTTGGTGCTCAAGTCCAGGCCCTCGGCCTGTTTCAGGGCCTCCTCGCTGCTCTGCATGCCTGACACCTCCTTCCACAGCTGCTGGAGGTCTGACGGACACATCGCTGCAGGGAGGGAAAACACTTGGCACTTAGCAGAGGGTCTTTCTCAACTATGACCCAATCAAATTCCCACTTTGAGTGTAAATAGGCTCATAGGATATTAAAGTTAAGGTAGGTAATCCTGGAAAAGCTAGCAAGAGCAGGCTTCACTTTGAAAATCATATGATTCGAAAATCATCCCACATCGATCTGAATGAAATGCTCGGTCGTATTTATTACAGTACTGTAAGGGCCACAGACACCAGCTTTGTTTCTTGTATTTCTGATAACTTTATTTAGTGATGTTAAAAGGATTTTTAAAAAATGTAATAAAAAAAAATACCAACCCTACCTTTAAGTGAATTAATTAAGGCAAAGATAATATGGGTAATAATAAGTTGGTCAGACAATATCTACAATATCACGCGCAGTATCATACACACAGACACAGGCTTGCAGTAAAGAAACTTACTTTTCTAAACCACATAAAATATATGCAACTATTACAGTCTCCTGGGAGTGGTTAAAAGAGGAAAATGGAAAATGAGACAAACAAAAACAGATGGGAGGTTAATTTCTGCGTGTTATTGTTATAATTATCTTCCCAGATATCCATGACTTCTCAGCTATTTCCTGATCTCTGCTGGCAATTGCTACTGTCCACCAACACCATCGCTGCTGTCACTACCACTATTTGTTTAAAGAGGGTTGTTGCACACTTTGTGCTCCTTCTAGTCACAGCTTGGTTACTTCTGCTCTAATTTCACAGTGAGAGAGACGCTTAAAATGCCACGGTATACTCCAATGGATCTTACCACGCACATACACACACACACACATCTGCACATACACATACAAAGACCTCGCAGCAATCCAAATATTATGTCTGCTTTGTCTGCATTCTTCTGGGGTCCCGCCAAAACAAAAGCTCTCACTCTGGAGGAATGAGGTGGTGTGTGTGTGTGTGTGTGTGTGTGTGTGTGTGTGTGTGTGTGTGTGTGTGTGTGTGTGTGTGTGTTATCCAAGAAATCCGACCAATCCGTGGACACGCCCAGAGAGAGTGAAAGTGTAAAGTAGTAACAGGGATTGTAAGATAAAGTGTTTCCTCTTCTGACTTATCAGTCTGGCTCATATCACATGCATCCACTAAAAAAAACTTTGGAAAAATAAGGGAGTCTGGGTTTTGGGAAAAGTCAGCAGTTTACAGATAAGTGCAAAGCAAGCAAAGTTAAGTAGTGAGCAGCTGAGAGCGGAACAGATTTGTAAACAAAAAAATCTAGATTTCTGCACATTCAGGTGAAAATGTGCTCTCACAATTTCCTGCAGCTTTCGTTGACAGATAGAAAACATTTGAGAAGATGAGAGAGCTCTTTCCAACAGTTACTGACTCACACATTTCAAATGTGCAAACCCAGAGTCTCACATTTATGCCGGACATATGAGATCTGTCGAGAAGAAGCCTGAAGTTACCCAGAAGGTGGATCTAATTCAAATCTAATAGATTTTTTGTGTATGAAAAAAAAAAACCTGCTGAAATAGTAACGTCCATACTCACAATTTAATTCTCATTCAAATCTGTTAAGTTCTCTATCGGTTGTAATTGTTAACATTGATAAAAGAAGGCTTTGAAATGTATAGCTACTTCATTCTGTAAGAGTACTAAACAAAAAGCATATCAGGTCCCCTCATGTCAACCCCACCACCCCCACCTAACCCACCGGACACAACAGCCCTTTGAGGCGGGGCCGCAGTGTGCGTTTGTGTGTGTGTGTGTGTGTGTGCATGTGTGTTTCGGTGTGAGTGTTTATTAATGTGTGTTTGTGTGTTTGTGTGGCATGACTGGCCAGAGGAATGCTCTGGCTCACGCCTGGCTGAGCCGTCACAATGGAGCGGCTCTATCACACTGCAGGGAAATTCCACTCTGATATGGAGGGAGAGAGAGAAAGAGAAGGAGATGCCAAAGCCAAATGTTTGCAACTGTCTGGAAAAATTTACACTCTTCTCTCCAAAACTGTGGCCTAGTATTCAATTTGTATTCACTCCTTTATTTTCACTCTTCACTCTGTAAACTAATAATTCCACTTACACACACACACACACACACACACACACACACACACACACACACACACACACACACACACACACACACACACACACACACACACTAAAGTTTCAGTGCACTTTTTGGCATTGTCTTAGGGTTACATTTATTTGATTGAATATATTTTTGTTTTGTCACATTAAGATTACAAAAGGAATATGCGAGTATGTGCATGTGACTGAGAGGGAGAGGGAGAGGGAGAGGGAGAGGGAGAGGGAGAGATCAGACAGACAGAGGGAAGGAAACTGGTCTGTTTGGTCAACTCAGTCAGCGCTTTACCAATGTTACGGCCACTTTAGAACCCCTTAAGCATTCTCTGTGTGAGATAAAGTGTGTATGTGCGTGTTGTGTGTGTGTGTGTGTGTATTTGTGTGTGTTGGACACTTCTGTGTGCAGACTAAAGTGGACACAGACACACACACACACACACACACACACACACATGCTCACTAAGGGCGGGCCAGTCAACAGTCAACATTAATCGTTGTTAAACTGTGTTGACAAACTGAAGAAACTGTGGGAGAAGTTACACACAGGAACAAAAAAAAAATCCAGTGGGCACAGTAATGGCAAAACGATGATGTCCTTGTGTCTGGCTTATCTCAAGTACACACACACATGAAAACACACTAGCACAGGCACATGCTAACCACCGAGCAGGGGGGCTTAGTGGCATATTTTACCTATTATCCAAATGAGTACCTTCCACAAACGCACCAATCAGGTTTCTTTTGATCTTTTATAGGCTGATTAACTTAACAGGCTTCACATGCGGCACTGGGTACAGGCCCTTGTGTGTGGTGTTGTGACAATGTGTGTAATGTTATGTGTGTATATATATATGGTGAGGGTGTTGCATGTGTGTACCTTGCTGCAGAGACTGCATGGCAGCGGTGGGCTGCATTGGGACCAGTCCTTGTCTCTGGAGGTTGAGGATGTGCTGCTGTTGAAGCTGCTGCATCTGGATCAGCTGCTGCTGGAAGGCCAACTGCTTATTGCCTAACTGCTGTTCGCCAGAGGACAGAAAGACAGACAGCAGGAAAAGTTATTTAAAAGTTAGTAAGTAAATCTGTTTCTGGTCATTGCTGTATTTAAAATGATTTATATCCAATTTCAAAGAAAGTCATAGCACCAAACTCTGAAATGATTTAAAAACATATCTCTCCATCACGTATTTTGAGTTTCATTTGTAAAAAAAACACTTTAAAACCATAGACATTAACCAAAGTGCTATTCAGTTTAAATAGGGGAGATACATCAAAAGATTTAAAAAAAACAGCCAAGAACCCAACAGTAAGACATCAAATAAATAAAAACAAAAAACATTAAAATAAGATAAAACCACAAAACAGCCAGCAAGTTTTAAAAGTTTGTGTGTATTTTTTCCTGTTTGTGTTAAGATGCTTGCCAAGAGTTAGGAAATAATCTTGACTTAAAGTAGGAAGATAAGTGAGTAACGTTGGGACACAAAACCATTTAAATCTATAATGATAGCACAGAATCTAAAAAGTATATTTTTTAGGAATAGATTGGAATATTTTTACACGTAGCAAAGAAAAGCTAACCTTGGACATGATTGTTTTGTTTTCTTCTATTTTCCAGTTTTGGATTGTATGATGGTTATAAAGTGTGAGTCCTGCTATTTTTTGTGTTTTGTTAAGATACAAAACTATGATATAATTGTTCAGTACACATTGGGAACTTAAAACATGTGATTGCTATTGGAAATAAAAATACTGTCCCAATGGCAATTTTAAACTAAATGTTTGATTTGTTATAAGAAAGTTGACAGAGATTCTTTATATTTCTTTCCTGTTTTCTAAAGTAATTTGTTTGGCGGATTCCATTACTTTTCAAATACAAACTCAACTAACACCATGTAAAGGGAATTAAATTATAATGATCCCCCCCTAAAAAACAAAGCGAGAATTTTGAGATCCGAGAGGTGAAAATTAGTCCCGTAATAAAACAATGACGACCCTGAATTCAAGCAGGATGGAGGGGGAATGAGGGAAGGGAGCAAAGGGAGAGTGGGAGAGACTACATGCCGCGTGGCGATAATGTCGGTGTGTGTTACAATGATAAATGTCCCCTTTCCTGCACTCTCAGTCTGGGGCAGACCTGGCCTTTACCGCGCCGTTTGAAGTACCCCCTGACCAACCCCTGGGAGAGATGGACTTTATCTCTTCCAGATAACTAGAGGAGAAGAAAAATAAATAAATAGAACTTGAGGAACTGCTCATTGTGTGTGCGTGTGTGTGTGTGTGTGAAAGAAAGTGGCAGCCTGGAACTCTTTGAACAGAGAGGAACTCACAGGAAGGGCAGATAGGTCACTTCCTTTCAGACTTAGTGCCTGGGGAGAAGAAGTGTGATGGCAGCATGTTTGTGTTTGTGTGTGTGTGTGTGTGTGTGTGTGTGTGTGTGTGTGTGTGTGTGTGTGTGTGTGTGTGTGTGTGTGTGTGTGGGTGTGTGTGTGTGGGGAGGAGGCTAATGGGAAGATGCCAGAGGGAGGAGAGGGGTAAGGACAACAACTATTTATTTTACAAAAGTAAAACAGAGAGGATTGAAGAATGATAAACAATATTTTTTCCCCTTGCAATGGTTTTATTGAACTTGGTTTTAGCTTTAGGTGAATTCAAATATTTTACTACTTGTACTATTTGTATGGAATCTGACTTCAATTGTAAACAGACAAGGACATATTAAGGAACATGGAAGAGATGAATAAAGAGCCACCAAATTCTTTTTCCAATTCTCTGAAACCAAAAAATGTCATAGTTCTCAAAATATTATCAACTTCAGGTGCTTTAGTAGCTATTTCCATTTTTAAGCCAACAAGTCCTTCAAATACTCAGAAAATGGAATTTTAAATTTAAATATGGACTCCATAAGAAGTGCTCAAATTGAGATAATATGATTGGAATAGACATTAATGGACTTTAGAAAAAAAGACAGTCTAAGTCCGGATTTCTAGTCATATGAATCACAGTCAATCACCGTTCCTGTCAAAGAAATGGGGTTTTCACATACTGCATTTTCAATTCACTTTATGATCTCCTTCAAGGAGGTTATGTATTTGTCTGTGTTTGTTTGTTTGGATAACACAAAAGCTATAGTCAACTGATTTCCATGAAGTTTTGTGTAGAGTTGGGGCACGACCAAGGCACCGCTGTGTGAAATTTGGCCCAGATCCAAATAAAAATCCAGATCTAGTGACTTTCAGAAGGGGACTGTTATGGTATGTATTCTCCTGTGTGCCATTCTAGTTCAACAGTGTGAAGGTTGAGAAGATCAGTGTCTGTTGCATTGTAACTACAGTATAATTAGGAAACATGCACCGCTCTGGCTTTGCCACAGTTAAGTGGTGTAGTGGTCGAGTTCAGTTCGCTGGAGGGAACAGCCAAATCCTCATTTGATGCAGTAAATGGTTTATCATGATCAGAGTGTTCTAAATGAACTGAGCCTCTTTTTCCTCCTCTCTTTCCAGCCGTCTTATCCCCCTTTTCTACTTGTCCGTCTATTTTATTTCTACCACTCCCCCATCTGTCTCTCATTCCCTCCAGAGATATGACCATGGTTCTTTAAAGCACACATTGTGTGTGTGTGTGTGTGTGTGTGTGTGTGTGTGTGTGTGTGTGTGTGTGTGTGTGTGTGTGTGTGTGTGTGTGCCTGTGTTCTGTTTACATTAGCTGTGGCTGAGTGGCCAAAGCTAGCGCAGTAACAGGCTGTCAATGTGATTTATGAGCACATCACACACTGTCTGAGCCTGCCAGTCACACAGACGCACACACACACACACACACACACACACACACACACACACACACACACACACACACACACACACACACACACACACACACTATAGATGGACACTGACAGACACACATACACATGCACACATCTCTTGTGATGGTCAGAGTCACTTCATTAAGCTGACTCCTGACCAGTCCCAAATGCATCGGCGACTCACACACACAAACACTGACTCAACACACACATACATACACTATTGCTTTCAGTTCATCACTTCCATTCAGACAAGAAAGTGGAGAGGAATTGCAGAAAAGAGGGGAAAGGGTAAAAAGTCACGGCCACTCATGCACAAACTCAAAACAGCAAAGGAGAGGTTTTCTGTTTTACTCTCGCTCCTTCCTCTACTGTCTCCTCTGTCAACTTCTCTCCTATTATTTGAGTTTGCTAAAGGTTTGCTAGAAGGTGATTAAACCGACGTTAAACAGGATTCATTTACGTCTTCAGATACAACAAGATTATCTCATCTACTTGGAGGCTTAGGAACAGCTCAAGCATTACATTGAAAACCGCCCTGTCCCCGTCTACAGTCTATAACGACACCTGAGATGTGAGAGTCGACTAAAAAGGTGTGACTGATGGCTCGCAGCGACTGAAAAACACTGACTGCTGGAAATGGCCTTAGTCATATCAGCTGCATGCAGCTCTGTAGGGAGGCATATTCCCCCAAGTGTGTGTGTTTGTGCAGTGAACCATCGCACATCAAGCCTCTCCCTCTCTGCATGTATGTGTAGCTGTGTGACCAATGTTTGCACTTGTCTAGTTGTTACAGGACAACAAACCTGAAAACTGGGACAGCGAAAGAGCGCAAGGGAGAAAAAAAAGGGGGGAAAGCGATTCAGACACCCTCTCAACATGCGAGTCAACCACAACTGGTTTGCTGTGGTCACGGTTGAGTTGTCTGACCGCTGTCGGTGAGGGGGTTTGTGGGGTAGGGTGG
>NC_047155.1:17786966-17789466 GCF_009819705.1 Hippoglossus hippoglossus | reverse complement strand
GTGTGTGTGTTCATGTGTGTTTGTATGTTACCTGCTGTAGCATCAAAGCTTGCTGTTGCTGCAGCAGGGCCTGGAGCTGAGGGGGAGACAAGATCTGTTGCATCTGCTGAGGAGTGATCATCTGCGGACTCATCATAGCCATGGAGACAGGCACCTGAAGACAACAAACACACATTTTAATTACTTTACACATTCAGACATTAGCATGGAAAAGTTGAACACAAGTCAATCAGTAGGCTAGACTTTGTGTGAAAAGGCCCGGCCAACACGCTGAGCTTCCAGCATGACCGTGCCTGCAACTGAACACTCATCTCAAAACAAACAACCAGAATGGAGCTTGTACAGTGTGCTGGTATGCGCAGGTTACATTAGAGAGGTGTGCTGTCTCCGATTCTCTGTTGTCACTCACTGCTGAGAAAAGCTGTCAACTTCAAACGCAGATAAACAGTCGGACACATACTGTTGACGACTTCCTGCACAAGGCCGGCATTGTGCACATAAAGAGAAAGACAATTTCTGTGACAACAGGCAGAGATGAAAAGACAGATATGCAATCCCCCCTACAAAATATAAAATCTTATCTGCTTCCATAAACACACGATTAAGACTCCCACCGATTTTCTTTCCACACAGTCAAGCCTGGCTAAGAAGAAAGGAACAACAAAGTGGCTATCAGATAAGATGTCTATCTCATGAGATACGGCTACAGGCAGGCAAAGACAGAGAGAGAGTCGGAGGGAGAGTCGGAGAGAGAAGACCGGGAGAGAAATGTGGTGATTCTTGCAGATGTGTTGTGCAAGCGCTCTTGATGCACATGCATTGTACACAGAGATGGGCCGAGATGCTAATCTGATTACAAACACTGAAAAAATGAAGACAAACAAGAATCGAAAACTGAGATGCTCATGCTCGTGCATAAATGTGGACACAATATATGAAAGACTGCACAGAAAATCCTGCTGACAAAGTCATTTTAATTTATCAAGCAAATTACTGTTTGAGAAAACAATAAGAGGGATGAGGAGACAATGTGAGATATTTAGGGAGAGAGGTGGACTGATATTAAGCCTGTGAGCCGATTTTGTTTACAAGCTCAGCGATGACAATCTCTTCATTAACTACCTACACATCAATAAACTAAACTGCCTAGTGCCTTCGTAATACAAAACCTCCCTGTCTGTTCAGAAGTGATGGCTGTTTCACTGAGGGTGAGTTATGGCCTCTGAAATTGGTCGTTTATCTATATTCACACAGCCACTCACAGTCCTGGTCAAACTGTGAGTATGTGTGAGGGGATCAGGTCGAGCCGTCACTGAAAAGATCTGATTAGATTTTGTTAACAACATTTCAATAAATACTAACTAACACCCTCTTTGCCACCAGACCAGTGTCTCCTCCTTCTGCCTCATTCCTCTCCTCTCTGTCTCTTTTTTTCCTTATGTGTGTGTCCGTCAGTGACCCCAGACTCTTTTATCAATCCACACTTCCCTGACTGAACACACTTCCGGCTACATGTGACAGTGAATGGCCAGAGAGACCGCAGAAAAGTGTGCTCGGCAGAATTATAGGAAGTAGAAGATGGGTGTGTTGGGGTATGTAGACGAATGAGCAGTAGTGCATGTGAGAGTGTGAGTGTGTGTGTGTGTGTGTGTGTGTGTTTGAGGTGAGAGAGCGAAAAAAGAAAGAAGAAAAGACAGAGACAGAGAGCAGCGAGTGAGGGGAAGGGTGGTGTTGTGGCAGCTGGTAAAGGAACAGGCAGAGGGGACAGGGAGGTGGGGTGGGGTTGTGAGTAAGGTGGGGGTGGTGATGGGTGCCGCTTGGCGTCATGCCAGCTTGCCCCCGCCGCCGGGCCTTGTCAGTCTAAGCTGCCAAATGAAAAGCTGTAATTAATTGCTCTTGTGCATCCCATTCTTCCTCCCTGACAACTCGTACATTCTATTTTATACACACCGCCATTGACATTTTCAAGTCACAGGCGTAATAATTACTGGAGTTATAGCACCTTTCTGTGTGTTGGCTGACGCTCTGACGCCAGAACCGAGTGCGCATGCATGTGTGCAAGTGCTGATATACTTTTCTGTGTGCGTGTAGAGGGGTGTATGAGTGTGTGTATGAATGTGCATATATGCATGTGTTTAAGGCCGAACGTGTGTGTGGAAAGCTGAATGCTGAGTAGTTAAGGTTTGACGCCATTAATTGCCCCTATAATCTAATATCACAAAGCGTGGTGATTATGGGGCATGCTTTGCCACCGCCATACGACACCGCTAGCCCGAGAGCGCCGCCACAAAACAAAAGCCGCGCCATTAGCGATTTGACGGGCCAGGACAAAAGCGCCTCACAATGCGGAATTATATTTTCATTCAGCTTTGTCTCTCCTGGTGAATGATTTCTCCCCTTTCATTGGACTGTGAATAGGGAGAGTCTGAAAAGTCGGGCGATTTGAAGTCAGCCATTTATTAAATGCATTTAATTTTTTTTTCCTGCTGTCGTCCCATTT
>NC_047155.1:17776966-17781966 GCF_009819705.1 Hippoglossus hippoglossus | reverse complement strand
CACACACAGTGGATTGATACCATCTCACATCGCCAGCGAAACACACAGAGACCATCTCTGAACAACCAATCAAAAAGCAGATATAATCTCAGAGTTTCTTTTGCTCTACCACTCTGATCCTCCTCTCTATTATAAATAAAGGAAAGAAGAGAAATATGATGGGGGAGCATGAAGGGTGAGGTGAGGGGCCATGGGGAGGGAAGGTCGGGGGGGGGGTGTTGTCAGTGCAGACCAAGGCTTCTCTAGAGAAGTCAAGACAAGAAAAAAAGAAGTCTTCCCTGTGTGCCTACGTCGTTCTCCCTCAGAGAGAAGGGAAAAATCTAATTATCGAGCTCCTAAAGATCTCATTATTGGCTCAGGTTCATTTGCATGTGTGAGAGCAGCCCAGCAGGAACCAACCTGAGGACGGCCATTTTGTTCCTGATGTGAGCCACTGTGTCACCGTACAGTACAGCGTATACTTGCCACCTAAAGAAATGACCAGATTAAATTTCTGGTTCCACTCACTTGCAGCGCTCGATCACCCTCTCTGTGGCCGACGGATGATTGCTTCAATTACAGCAACTGAGTGCAATTTCTGCAATTTAAAAATGATCCTGAAGACGGAAATTATAGTACTTAAGACATTTCTATGCACCTCAGTAGCCAGGTTCGCTCTGAAGTAAACTGCTTCAGTGCTGCTGCTGCACAAATAACTGGCCTACACTGTGCTTTGGTGTTTGTGTCTGTGTTTATGACTGTGACACACACACACACACACATCCCCCTTGGATTTACATGTGTGTGTGTGTGTGTGTGTGTGTGTGTGTGTGTGTGTTGGCAGGGTGTGTGGGGCCATGTGAGCTGACAGCTCAGACAACAGAGATGTAGCGTAGATGCCCTAGAGAGAACAGCGAGGGTACCCGGGCCAGGCACCAACAAACAAGACAGAGATGGAGAGTGAAGAGGTGGTGTGGCGTGTGTGTGTGTGTGGTTGTGTGTGTGAGAGAGAGAGAGAGAGAGAGAGAGAGAGAGAGAGAGAGAGAGAGAGAGAGAGAGAGAGAGAGAGAGAGAGAGAGCAAGAAGACAGTCAACGGTAATATTTCTTTAATATAAGAGATGTAGGCATGAGTTGTGTCAACTACATGTGTGTTGGACCTGTGTTTGGCCCAATTTATGTGAGACTGCTGTCACAGGTTAATCCCCTGTCAACATGGACACAAGTGGACTTCCATACACTTCCATGCTAACCAGCAGATTTACACTACAGTTGAACGTTCAAAGCTTTTCTAGCTTTTCAGAAAATGAGTCAGAAAATGAAAAATATTCAAACATAAAAATAATTATAGGCCTATTCCCCGCCTGCTGACCACAGCGGAGTAGTGTTCAACATGCATGTGACCTAGGTCAGGAGGAGGGTCTGTTGGCAAACACTGACCTATCTGGATCAACTGCCACTGTAGATTTATACAACGTGTGGTGGTATGAAAATGGTGAAGCAAGGGAATCCAGACACAAAGACACAGAGTTAGAGTGAATGACTGAACTAGTGAATCTCCTTTTAGGGCCTCATTTTGTGTTGATTTATGGTATAAATGCAATTTTAATCTGTAGAATATTTTAACATTCATTTTATTTTATTACTCCCCTCAAAGTCACCATGTAATATCTACAGCCAGTTTCTATCCTAAGTAAATAAAGTGATTCTGATTCCAGTCCGTGTTTTGATTAAAGTGTAATCCGCAAGATCCCTTTTTTAAATTTTTTATCCCATTTCTGACATCTTCAGTAATGAGCAGGCATTAAGTCAGTTGCACTTCCCAGAGGTCACTACCCGACGCATGAATTTGATGTATTATTATTTGCACGTATCCTTTGCAGCATATCACTCTACTGGAGCAAAGCTGCAAATAATTACCTTTTATCGAGACGTCCTGTGCAGGATTATTACCTTTACATGTGGAAAGTTTCCCATTTTTACCATGAGCACCTCACCAGCTTCACACACACCACAAGTGAAACCTGACCTTATCCCTGCTTCTGACTCACATCCGTCTTTCTCTCTTGTCCATGTCTTTCTTCATTTCCCAGACTGCGACGGTCCAGCTGTTTATCATGTGGCACGTTAATGAGAAGAGCAGTGCAATAGCCAGACTGCTCGCTGCTCTATTATACCCATGGCCCCACTTTATTGATATTACATGCAGCTACAAATCACACTAGTGCACACTCTGCACATCACATCCTTGTAAGAAACTGCCAGAGGTAATGTCACATGTGATATTTACAGTATCTACATAAACTCATAGTAAAAACGTGTGTGTGCTTTCTGTGTGTGTGTGTGTTCTGTCTTTATGTGTGTTTGTGTGTGTCTCCTCAAGTGTCTTTCAGTGGGGATCCTGCACTCCAGCTAACCCCACTCTCTCTGCTTACTGTGGAATTCAACTCTGAAAACAGCTCGCTACCCAATCACTCCACAGGCCTCACTCTCACACACACACACACACACACACACACACACACACACACACACACACACACACACACACACACACACAGTTGCAGACACACTAACAATGATACACACATGCACTCACAGAAAGAGAGAGCTAAAGACAGAGGGAGAGAGAGGGGGAGAAAAGTACGCGCCTATATCACACAGTGTAGTTGACGTGGCAGGTTGGTGAAGGCAAAGCTGGAGCAGCCAGGAGCTTAATAATATACAGATTCTGACAAAGTCAAAGTCAGGACGGTTGTGTGTGTGTGTGTGTGTGTGTGTGTGTGTGTGTGTGTGTGTGTGTGTGTGTGTGTGTGTGTGTGTGTGTGTGCGTGCGCTCTGACCTGCACAGGGCTCTGTTTGACCTCGTTGCTGCCAGGGGAGTTGAGTCCAGAGGCCTGCTGGAGGAGGAACTGTCTGGCTGCCTGGATCGCCTAGAGAGAGAAATGATAGGATGTTGTCATACACATATAGAGTCACATTTCTTTCAGTATTTAAACACAACACACTCATTAAAGTGACACACCACTCAGAGATATGTGTGTATGTTCAGTTTCAAACAACCCAGAGCCATACAATCAAACTTTTATGATTCAGATAAAAGACGAACACAGAAACCCTCCCTCGTTCTGGCCACTCACTGTACCCTCTCTTTTTGCCAAGCTGTCAGCTCTGGTTTCCTCAACTTGAGACGTCCACCTGGCACACACACAGCATGCTCAAGTATCTGCACTTGTGTGTGTATGTGTGTGTCTACGTGACTAAATTAGTCCCCACTCATCCAAAACC
Organism: Hippoglossus hippoglossus; assembly: GCF_009819705.1. Lineage (NCBI taxonomy): Eukaryota > Metazoa > Chordata > Actinopteri > Pleuronectiformes > Pleuronectidae > Hippoglossus > Hippoglossus hippoglossus. The sequence continues at coordinate 17,778,701 of NC_047155.1, read as the reverse complement.
TTCTTTCACTGCAATCTCTGTCCATCTCTTCTTTCCATTCTTTGTCTCGCCCATCTGTTTCACTCTCTCTCTCTCTTTCCTCCTCCTCCTCCTCTTCCACCTCCTCTCTTTTCAGAGGAAGGTGCAAAGTGGGATTTCCACATCCTCTGAGGCAAAAGTGTGTCAGCACAACTTCATGTGTGTCAGTTGCTCTGTGTTTGTGCGTGTGTCAGAGTGATGTAAGGAACCATTTGCCCTGATGTGCCCTAAAGAGCTGTGACTAACCACCACCCACCTCTCCGTTCCCCCTCCTCTTCCCGTTCCTCTCCTCTCTACCCTCCAGTGCTGTCTATTCAAACCAATGACACCATTGCTCACTAGCTCTTGTCTTCATTCGTTCACGCTGCCCTTGAGTGTTGCCGATTCATCCTTTCGACACACTGTTACCTCTGCCATTCCTCCCACTGTCGCTCCTCTTCTTCTCTCCTTTTTTCCCTTCTTCCTCAGCCTTAATTATATTATAAACTGTGTAAATGTCTTCCACTATCTCAATGCTTTGCTTTGTTGTTTGTTGCAGTGTTAAATACTCGAGCTCCCTTCTAATGAGACAAATCAGTCCCTGAGGGATAGACATTTTTGTTGGAATGACTGAAACGCTGAGAAAACGAAACAAGAAAACATGCATGTCAAAACACATGAGTCGCCTCTGCACTTACTGTAAGTGCATTTTCACACACACACACACACACACACACACACACACACACACACACACACACACACACACACACACACACACACACACACACACACCCTCATGACAGAGGGGAGACAGCAGGATGCACATTTGCTTCCTCTGACTCAAAAGGGGAAAGGTTCCTTAGTAAATATTGATTTATGAAAGTCTGTGTGGGTGTGTTATGTGTGAGTGTGTGTGTCTGCGCGCGTGCATGTGCGTGCACATGGACACCACAAATTAACGGCCAGAATGAGGGATGTTCTTTACCATGGAAGCTCTTTCTCAACCACGCAGCACGAGAAATTCGTTTTTTTATCTCGCAACTTCTGAAGAATGTAACACTGCGAAACAATGTAGCACACACTGTACACTGTCACATATTTAATGATTTGTCAAATTAGAAGCATGCGCACATTAAGAAATGTTTAATTTCAAAAACAGAGAGGAGAAATTAGAGGGAGACAAAAAGCGAGAGAAGTTCTCTGTGCAGTCGGAGTGATGAAAACCATCTGTTTCAAACACACTTGCTACTTTTGCTGAGACCGCAATTAAAACACACACACACACACCCACACGCACACACACACACAGATGTGGCTGTGGATGTGCCTATACAAACACACACATGCATACACACACACACACATGTATTTTAACACTTTAACAAAAATCTTGGGAACCCCCTCCCATTTACTGGTTTGACCTCAGCATTAAAGCAGGAACAGACATACACACACACACACATAGCAACACCAAAAAAACACAACCGCCCAGTTTGTTGGCATGTGGTGTGAATTACTGCTTGAACACCCTGTCTGCCCGAGAGTGAGAGTGTGTGTTTGTCTGTGTGTGAGTGTGTGCGTGCGTGTGTGTGTATATATATATGTGTGTGTTGGCAGGAGTTGGGGAGGCATGTCTGGCAACAATAAGGGACAATTCCACCCAAATTACCACCCTGATTACCACTATATTAAAGAGCCATTTATGGCTTTCATAAACGCTAAAACCAAGCAGAGG